>NW_010422926.1:68796-75635 GCF_000710305.1 Buceros rhinoceros silvestris
CAGGAATGCATGGAGCTCTGCCTGGGGACAGCTGAGAGTTCATGGGTGGCTTAAAGGGCAGACTAACATGTGTGACGTTGGAGTGGGTGTCTGCCACAAGATGCCCAGATGAGGCCACCTTCAGACAATAGGTAGAAGCCTCACATTTGTAGGTTCATGTCCTCTTGTCAGACTTGAATCATCCTGGTATCTGCTGGAGGAGTGACAGAGCAGGGTGCGAGCAATCCAGGAGGTTTCTGCAATGACAGCTTCCTGGCAAAGGTCATCAGGGAGCTGACAACAGTAGGTGCTCAACTGCGTCTGATGGTGTTACTGAAAATCAGAAGAAACTCCTTAACACCCATGTAGCATTAAGAAGCAGCGTTTCTTTATTTGCAGCACTGGATGCATGGGGGACAATTCCGCCTATTGGGCATGTTGCATGCTGCCTCAACCAAAGCTTATATCACCCGATTACATACATATTCAGTATTTTCCCCAGAATAGTCATACATATTAATTCTGTTTCTTGGAACTGATTAATATTTTTGCATAGTCCTTATGCATGCAGCCTGGGCTCAGAGGAGCTTTTATGGTGGATTATGGAGGACCCTAGTGGTTGCAGAAGAGGTATTTCTTGGTGTCTTGTCCTTGACTTCTGCATTCCTTTTCCCATATATGGTCATAAATAGGCTCCATGTAACAATTTGCCACAGTTTATTGGGATTTATGCTGGTTTCAACTAGCCTTTAGGCTGTCCAGTTCCTTCTTATCTCTGCTGCTTTGTTTCCCCCTCAGGTCTTGTCTCCTTCCCAGGCCGTCCAGCTCCTCCTTATCTCTATTGTACAGGCTAGTATTTACAAGGTAACATAACAATGGTTCCTGTACCAGGTCTGTCTGGGATGGAATCAGTTTTCTTCATAGCAGCTCATATGATGCTGTGTTTTAGATCTGTGACCAAAACAAAGAGGATAACATGCTAGCATATTAGCTATTGCTGAACAGCCTTTGTAGGGAATCAAGGCCGCCTCTCCTGCTTTTCCCTCCTACCTTCCTGAATAAACCGGGAGGAGACAGAACCAGGCAGATGACCCAGACTAACCGAAGAGCTATTCCATGCTACATAACACAACACTCAGCAGTAAAAAGGAAGAGGAGGGTGTTTAGGGAGGTTAGCCGTCTTTTGCCTGTGGACTGACTAGGCATCAGCCTGCCTGTGGGAAATGGTGATTGCCTTTGCATAATTTGTTTTGTTTTCTTCCTCTCTTCTTCCACTTTTCTTTTGTTTATTAACCAATTTCTATCTTGACCCACAGGCTTTTTTGCTTTTACTTTTCTTCTTCCCCTGTGGGCTGGGGTTGAGAGGGGAGTGGTCAAGCAGCAGGATGGAGTTTAGCTGCCTACTGGGGTTAACCCATAACACTTACAAACAGTGAAGAGCTGTTTGTGGGTGTGAAGGGCATTCTTGGCTGCAGTGGCCATGAGGTTATTCAGTTCAGGACCTTCTGAGGAGAGAACAAGGAAGAAAGCAGGATCACAACCCTGGACTTCAGAGGAGCAGGATTTGATCTGTTTGAGGACCTGCTTGGAAGAATCCTGTGAGGTACGGTCCAGTGGAGAGAGGAGGGGTCAAAGAGAGCTGGCTGTCTTTCAAGGATCACCTCTTCCAGGCTGAAGAATGGTCCATTCTGATGTGCAAGAAGGCAAGCAAAGGTGGCAGGAGGCCGCATGGATGAGTGAGGAGCTCCTGACAAAACTCAGACACAGAAAGGAAGTGTGCAAGAGGTGGAAGCAGGGACAGATGGCTTGGGAGAAATCCAGAGCCACTCTGTGGAAGTTCAGTGCTGCTGTTAGGAAAGCTGCTGGCAGCCTGGAGTTGAATCTGGCAAGGGATGTGAAGAGCAACAAGAATGGCTTCTTCAAGTGTATCAGCAGCCAAGGGTAGACTATGTAAGATGGGCCTCCTGATGACAGAGAGCTGATGACAGGACGCAGAAAAAGACAGGATGCTCAACATCATCTTTGCATCAGTCTTTAGTGGCAAGACTTGTCTTAAGAAGTCCCAAGTTCTTGAGACCAGAGGGGAAGTCTGGAGCAAGCAAGACTTCTTGGTGGAGGAGGATCAGGCTAGGGAATGTTTAAATGAACTGGCCATACACAAATCCACAGGACCTGATGAGAGACACAGGTAAGTGCTGAGGGCATTGGCCAATGTCATTGTGAGGTCATTCTCTAATATCTTTGACAGGCTATGATGATCAGGAGAGGTTCTTGGAAGGAACTGCAAGAGAGCAAATGTCACTCCTGTCTTCAAGGAGGAGGAATTACAGGCTGTTCAGTCTTGCCTTGGAAGGCAAAGAAATGTGATGGAGAAAATAATCCTGGAAATCTTTCCAAATGTATTAAAGACAAGAAGGTGATTTGAAGTAGTTAGCATGAATTTATGAAGGGGAAGTCATTCCTGCCCAACTTGAGTCTTCTATGATGGAGGGGAGCAAGGTGGACGTTGTTTTTCCTAACTATAGCAAGGCTTTTGACACACTCCCATAGAGGCCTTATTGACAAACTGATGAAGTACAGGCTAGGTAAGTGGCCAGTAAGATGGACTGAAAACTGGCTGAAGTGCCAGGCCGAAGCTTGGTAACGTCTGACCACAGGGATGTGATTAGTGGCATGGAGTCCTTCTGGAGGTTAGTCACTACTGATGTACCCCAGGGGTCACTACTGGAGCAACTAATGTTTAGTCTTCATTTATACAGAGCCAGATGATATAAACAGTGTTCTTCCAGAAGATTTGCAGAAGATAAAGAACTGGGATCAGTGGCTGATATATCAGAAGGGTGTGCTGCCACCTCTGAAGGATGACCTTGACAGCTGAAAAAATGAACAGACAGAAATTCCACAAAGGGAAATGTCAAATCCTGCCCCCGGGGAGGAATAACAGCACACCAGTAGACACTGGACTGGAAAGTGCCTTAGCAGAAAAAGTCCTTGGAGTCCTCTTGTTCAACAAGTCAGACATGAGCAGCATTGTGTCCAATGGTGCCCAGGGCTACATTAGGAATATTGTTGCCAACAGGTCAAGGGAGGAGCTTCTTCTCTGCTCAGCCCTGGTGAGACATACCTGGAGTGCTGTGTCCAGTTCTGGGCTACCCAGTATAAGACAGACATGGACATACCAGAGAGTCCAGCAAAGGTCCATGAAGATGATGAAGGGATTGAAGCATCTGATGTACCAGGTGAGGCTGAGAGAGCTGGGACTGTCCAGTCTGGAGACAGGAAGACTCAGGGGAATCTCATTCATGTGTACATATACCTGGTGGGAGGGAGTAAAGAAGCTGGACCTGGTGTCTTTTCAGTGATGCTCAGTTGCAGGACAAGAAGCAATGGGCACAAACTGAACTACAAGAAATTCCATCTGAATGCAAGAAGACCCTTACTGTGAGGGTGGTCAGACACTGGAACAGATTGCCCAGGGAAATTGTGGAGTTTCCATTCTCGAAGATAGCCAAAATTCAATTGGACATAGCCCTGAGCAACCTGCTGTACCTTACCCTGCTTTGAGCAGAGGGCTGGCCTAGATAATGTGTGGAGGTTCCCTTCCACTTCAATCACTCTGTGACCTTAAAGGTTCTGTGATTCTGTGATCTTAAATGTCAACAGGTCATAGGCTGTTCACACCACGGAACCATCCAAAGTAGTTCAAGTTCTCCGGGTTATATGGTGCTAGCTGAATTCTGGTCCAGTCTTCATTGGTGTGGTTCCTGTTGACTTCTATGGAAACTGTATACTAGCTATTTTATTTCTGCAAATAATTAGGAGAAATTTATAGCAAAAAACGAGAATTACTAGTTTTCCAAATTCAACTGCCTTTCTGCGACTGGAACTAATTGCACTTTTATTGATTAGTATGGTAGAAAAGTTGGCATTGCTTTCCGGTTTGCAGTAGCTAGCTACTGACTGTCTCTGTTTCCTGCTATTCCCCACAAAATTTGTGCAGAGCACTGTTGAATGAAAGTTCAAGGTCAGTGGTTCAAGGTGGTAGAGATATCACTGAAACAATAGTAGAAGGAGCTTCGCTGAGAGCTGTGAAATGTTCCAAAAGCTGTATAGCTTAAAAATCCTGATAGTAGTGTGGTGAATGTAGAGTGCTTCAGCTTTTTTTCTTATTTAGAACAGCCTTACTGTTTATCTCTGAAACTAATTTTAAATGGTTTATGGGAGCTCTTTCATACCAAACGAACTGCTTGACAGGTTCCTTTTCAAAGGTAACTGTCAAAAATTATTTTTGCTTACAAGTAACAGTTCTGAAGGAACAAAAATTTCTAAACAGCACAAGATATTAATAATGATGAGAATAAAAGAAAATAATTACAAGACTTCAGAGTGCCTATGTTTGGAAGAGTGGAACTAACTAGAAGTGCGTTGATTGCTTAGTTTGTAGATCTGTAACCCTGACCAACACCATTTTGAATTATTGGCCTACAGCCACATATTCACTTATAATGAACCAATCACAATAATGTATCTCAACAGTTCCAGAATTATCTATCTCCAAGGCTCTGTATTACAAGTGTCATATACCTTTGGACATGAAAGGTGATGTAAAGCTACATCACTTTGATCTGTGTACTTCCTAAATGTTGATTATAGAGAAGTGGTACTGTGTTACAGTTGCATCTCCTATTTACTTACAGAGTTATGAAGTTATGATAAGCTACAAAGTTATTTCTATGACAACCAAAAACATGGTCAAAATATGGCTTTTCCAGCATGGCCTACATCTGTGGTAGAGAAGTTTTGGTCAGATACTGGAAGGGGGCATTTTTGCATTTTCCCTTTGAAAACCTACAGATAAACGGGGTTTTTGTTGTTGTTAGTAGCAGAGTTTTTCAGAGAAGAGGCACCTTTCAACACTAGTGGGTGAGGTATGATGGAAAAAACCAGCTGGAGAAAGCAGCAGCTCCCAGACAGTTCCCATGCTTTCATCCTGAGGTGGAACGTTTCTGCTGAATCAGAGTTTGGTTCAATGGAGGAAAAAAAGCATCTGAAGATAACTATCGGCTCCACCAGTTCTCTCTCTCACTATCTTGCTGCTAAAGTTTTGCTTTTGCTTCACACTGCTCATTAGTTTTAGCTAATTATAAATCAAACGTCAAGAGGATTGCTTCTCCCCTTCCTATGATGTCAGGAAAAATCACCTCTTCAAGCTTGCTGGACTTTCTCTCCAACTGCTCCCAGGCTCCTACTGCTGTAATCATCTAGCTGAAAGTTTAAAGAAACTGGAGTAAATAACTGTGGAAAGAAGGCGGGGACAGTTTTAGAACTGAACTTATGCATAAGCAGGGAAAGAACTGAAGAGCTGGCGTAGGATTCTCAGGGCGATCATGGAACCTGTTTGCAGAGATACTCTGAATTTGACAAGGCCCTCAGCTGACTGCCCTAATTGAGCAGAGGTTGTATTTGGTGACCTTCTGAGGTCCCTTTCAACCTGCATTATCATACAAGTCTAAAAGTAGAGGGATAAGATGAAAAAGGAATATAATAGGATGAGGAGGAAGATAGTCGTAGAGCTAATCAGAAATTTTAATATGTGTCCCCCCTGAGGGAAGGGGGTCTCCAAGTTATTTTGGTTTGGAATTAGATGTGGGCTCAATCCAAACTTCTGGGTGGCGTAGGAAGAAATCCCTGCAGTTGTGTGCAGTTCTGAATACTACCTCAATAATATTCAGCTGTCTGAATGGTGGCCTCGCTCTGGTTTATCTTATTGAATAGACAGCCCACAGCAAAGCTGTAGCAGTTTCTCCCATCGTCCATAAATGATTAAGGATTAAAACAGGTGGGAAAATAGCTGGAGAACAGCTGAAAAAAGAAACGGGGAAAGGCTAAGCTATAGACTAATTCTGACTTGTTTCCTTCCTACATCGCCAGTCCCTAGGCATTACACTACAGGTTGCTCAGCCTTTCTGTGTAGAACTATACCGCTTTGTACGAACTACGTTAATGTACAGAAGGAGCATGCAAACAAGTCGGTGTGACTCCCTTGTCTGGTGGGTTACACACTTAACTGGGAGCAAACCCAGCTGGGTTCCTGCCCTGGTGAAGTATTAGTACAAATTAATTAATAGAAATTCAACAAAGGTGTTGAAACAGTATCAACAGGAGAATCTGAGGTCTCCTGCTCCAGAGATGATGCTGTTTGTTGTCAAAATAATGCTACGGGAGAACAGGAGGAATGAGTTCAAATACCCCCAGGTAAAGAGGAAAATAAGGCCTACGGCTGCCACATCCATGTGCACATCCTAACCGTTTAGCTCTTGGCTGAAAGGCAGGAGCCCAACCCCTGGGCAAGCCTCTGTTTCCAGTTCTGCTTCTTCTGCAGGTGCTCGAGAGGAATCATTCAGTTTCAAGCTGCTAAGTCACCTCTTTTCCCTCCTCACTATTTTTTTTAAAAAGGTATTTGCTGGCATTTGAACTTCACCGAAGAATTTATTACACCCCCTTGTAATGGAGCGTTTCTCTTGGCAGCACCGTTTTGTCTTGCTAGTGATTTAACAGGCTATGGAAAGAGACTTGAAAAAACGGCTTCCCTGCGTTTGAAGGACCGGAGGATGAACGGATTCCAGCGGCGAAATAAACGCCCGGGTTCAAGAAGGGAGAACGGTCATGATGGGGAGAGACTGCAGTGGATTTCAGTCGAGGACGAGAAACCGGAACTAGTGGGAGGAGAAAATGAAGGGAAATTTAAACAGGTTGAGGTAACCGAGCTGTACAACGAGCACTGTAGGGTTTTTTTCAGCGGATGCTGCTGGCCGCACCGCAACTTGCCCGATGCGCCCAGACCGCCAGTTCGCTTTCCC
>NW_010422927.1:0-662 GCF_000710305.1 Buceros rhinoceros silvestris
AGACCAGACCTCCCAGTCCACTTCTGTGGAACGGGGCTTCCCCTTGCCACCGCCGGGGTTGACCTGGCGTCCCGGAACATCGGGTAGACTAGGCCTCCCCATCCCACCCCCTCCCCCTAATTAGGTAGACCTGATGTCCCCGTGCCTGACGTGAGGTTGACCAGGCCTCCCTATTTCTGGCTTCTGTCGAGTTTTGTGGGTGATTGGTTTGGCAGAATGGAGTGGGGCTTAAACAGTCCCCGGCTTTGGCAGGTGTTTGTGATGGCAAAGCTACATGAAGAGGAGATGGCACAGGAGCAGATTGGCCAGGATGGGTGTCACAGGGTCATAAAATGACAGGAAAGAGGAAGTTTGGAGGGACACAACTGGACCCCATCGAGTTGTAGGCTTTGTCCAGCCTGTATGCTCTCCAAACCCCATTGCTCTCCGCTCTGCTCAGATGCGAAATACAGACATGACATGGGCAAAGAGAAACCTGTCCTGGAACAGTTTCTCCATTCCAGTGTTCCCAGCTGATGCCGTTCAGAAATGGCTGCGTAAATCCCAATGGACCCAGAGGGAAGGAGAGGGCCATCAGCTTGCTGGTCAGTGTCAATGGCTGAGGAAAGACCTTCCTGGTGTCTCCCACAGGTCTGCCTGGTACTGGCCAGGGCACCACCTAC
>NW_010422927.1:1386-1663 GCF_000710305.1 Buceros rhinoceros silvestris
AAAAAAGACCTACACCTTTCCCCCAGCTGAATGGATTCCACACTGTCAGGACTGTGTCAGTGGAACTCCTGCCAACAGGAGAAGGGTGTCCCCAACCGTGTCACCCTCAGTCCCTGCAGTCCCTACCCACCCCTCCACCACCCCATGATGCAGATGATGGAGACCACCGGGTGTAGCTGAAGGCTCTTTACTCCCCAGAGAAGCCGACATTATGGGATAACGGAGCAACTGGGAGGACAGGGGCCAGCTCAGGCTCCCCCGTGTCCTCAGGGACCCC
>NW_010422928.1:0-460 GCF_000710305.1 Buceros rhinoceros silvestris
GAGGGAAGGAGGGAAGGAGGGAAGGAAGGAAAACAGAATTTCTTTGTAGAGAATTTTGGCGGAAATTGGGAGCGATACCACAATTGATCATCCTCTTTTACAGAGAGAAAACACCCATTTCATGTCATAAGATTACAGTCATTTGAAAGCCCTTTTCCTAGGGGTGACTTAAAGCCATCATAAAACGTATCCTACTGTTTATTTCTGCATTCAGCAATGGTTAATATGCGAAACAAAATTAAAAAAAATCCCACAAGTTTGGTTAAGATGAAGATTCCCACGTCCCAGTAAAATATAGAGGTAAGCATACCGCAACACCTTCCCACACTTTGCCAGCCTCCCATTTCAAGCCGTACTTGTTTTCATTGCTATTCACTAAAATACTTTTATTATTCCAGCTAATATTATAAGAAAAACATAGAATAGGGCAAAGGAAATAGTCAGTCACGTAATAACACTC
>NW_010422928.1:551-10821 GCF_000710305.1 Buceros rhinoceros silvestris
ACTCTTTCATGTTCAAGTACATTAAGAGGGCAATTGTTATTCTTGCCTCCCAAAATAACATTATTTCAAAAGAACAACTGCGGAGGCAACGATCTAATAAAGCACAAAGAAACCCCTTTTTCCTCCCTAGGAGTTACAATACGGACAAAAGAGTAAAAAGCATCTGATATGACAATCAGGCTCTCCAGGCAGAAAAATAAGTGAACAATGCTGGGTGTGCTTAACCTCCCACACACAAACTCTTATAAATGAATTCTTCCACTTTCATAACGATAAGAAACACGGGAATTACCAAATTCCTCCCCACCACATGCAATAATGTCGTTTCCACTACAAACTAGTGTGACAGTTTACATCTGGAGGGCAAGTATAAGCAGCAGCAGCAGCATGAACTATTAGATACAGCTTGTCCACAGAGAAAATTTATTTTCACTCCCAAGTATTTAGTGACTGATTTATAACGTGACACTTACTATTAGATATCATTTATGAAACTTGTATCCTCATGCAACTGCAAATGATTGAATTATAACCAGAAATACATGCTCCTTTTTTCACCCATTTATCTTGCGACAATATAGGGAGATTTCAGGTATTAAGTCCTCCTTTTTAACAACTACAAGTGGTCCTTCTTGGAGCCGGCTGACACTTTTACACACCAAGTCCCTCCTGCTGCCGTGGCAAACGCCACATCCCAAAAAGCTTTTTTGGCAGTTATCAGTCCCCCACTTCGAAAAGCGATTTAATAATTCAATTCCACCATTCCCTTAGCTCGACAGTAAATAAACGGAATTCAAACGCTGTTACTGGTATTTGAAAACGGTACTGAAAAAGATTACCTTCTGCAAAGCGTTATCTTTTCAACCAGATATAAACACCGGATTCCTTCAACGTGCTTCTGGGTGTGCATAAAGTCTACTTTATACAGCAAAAGGCAAAATACCAAAGTGCAAAACACTTCGTCTTTGGAAACAGCATTTACTACAAGGTATTAGACACTGGAGAACAGCAACTGAAGTCGTACGGATAAGGGGGAAACAAGCAGATCTGAGAAATCATGTGCATTTCATCTTCAAAGAACCATAAAACTAAAGCAAAACTTCTATTTTAAATCAAAGCTGACTTTTTACATCAGTGTTCTGCCCATTAAGTAAGATAAAGCTCAGAAAACCTACTTGTTGCCAAATTCAGCTGGCTAGTTCAGAGACAGGCACCGGAATGCAGCGAGACTATCTTCCTTCAGCAATCACACCATTTCCAACAATCTTTGATTTGTCACAGCACTGGGCACAAAGCCAAGCTTACACACCCCTCTCCCCAACACACATCCCACTTGGCATTTATTTCACATCCAAAGGGTTTCTCTTCCAAGAGCTCGCCTAATTCTCAGCGGGCAGCCAGTGTTAGCATCACGTTTGCTTTTAGGAATATGCAGCAGGACTGACATTTCAATTAAAATCTTTCCCTTTGGTCAGGGTTCATCCATCTCACTTACCAGATGAGTCCCCTGAACAGCAAGATGATTTCCAAATCCTCAAAGCAGCGCGTATCAAGATCTTACAAAACACTGAGACAACAGCACTGGCAAGGCACCAGCTCCTTGACAGAAGTGACAGGAGTTTCAGGTTGTTTTGCTGATTTCTGAAAGTAGATTGCAGCCACCGTTGCCGTGCAAACGGAATCATACTTTCCACAGGAGAAAGAGACAAGGAGACATCTTCCAGAAGACACACTTGGCAAGCGACAAATTACTCGGATATAATACTATACATCTAACCTAGCATAACCGCACCAGGTTGAGGAGGTTTTCTGGCTAATAACAAGGCTGGAAGAACAAGGCAGTAGGAGTATCGTGTAAGTTTGTCCTAATATTACTGTTCCCCATGAATCCATTGATGGCTATAGGTAGATACAACAGAGCTATTCATGTATAAAGGAGAAATTCTCATAGAAAAAGTCACTGCAGGCAAAATCTGACAAGTTTTACTGAACCATTTTTTCCAGTATTCATTTCCAGATATGTTATTTTTAACTGGGTCTGAACTTAAACTTCCATTCCAAATGAACACCAATTTTATTGTAATTTCCCTTTTTGGCAATAATATACTGTTGCAATTAAATATTGCCAAGTAATTTTTTCCATGAAATTTAAACAAAAAATACCTGGACTGGGGTTCAAATGTCCCAGATTTGAAGCCCTTTATAATCATACAGCTTTTCCATTGATATCTATGGGAAAACATCCGTTTTCAAATGATCTCTAAACACCGGTATAACAAATGACATTTTAAGAGCACCAGAAGCAATAGTATATCTGTCGTTTTTAATTTCTCCTCACCAGCTGTTTTCATTCCTTCATCAGAAAATGCAAGTTTACTGTGTAATACATCGAAGGGAAACAAAATAATAGATTCAGAAGAGTTTACTCAGAAAGAACATGTGGTAGGTTTTCTTTGCCCTTCTGCTATAACATCCACCTGATTCTCAGCCAAACTCCATCAGTGTAACACTCTTAAAGTCAGTATTTGATATTTTTCCCATGAATTGTCACTGCTGTGGATGGAGCCAAAACCTTCTTCTATTCCTTACATCATCATCTCTCAAGTGAGGTTTCTTCATTTATAAACTAACCCAAAAATGAAAATTTGTTAATGTACCTAAAAGGCAGAAACCATCCCTTCTCATTCTGGACAGCTATAACTGTGTCTCACAAGCCCAAAACATCACCAAAAGTATTCTTTTGAAGGTCAAGAGGATCAGCTTTAAGTTAATAAACACCAAGAAAAGGAAACACTAACAAAAAACACTTGATCAAAATGGCCAAAATATTAATTATTGACTCAGCAGCTTATTCCCAGTTGTAAAAATGCTAAACACACTGGAGTCTAAATTCATTATCAATATCCGTATTATCAATACGGATGAACATTTCTGCATTGGATAGTCCACTATTGCCTAATTAGTTCTCCCTGCCCCAGTGAAAGTACTCCGGGAAGTTAAACCCACAGCTTCAGCATTTCTCCCTTGGTGGAGCGATGGCAGCACGCAGCAGTGCCATTATATTATAAGCAGTATGTGGGAGATTTCTTGGAACAGAAAACAATTTCTTTCTAAACTGTTTAAAAAAAAGCGAATACATAAAATGCACATATTTTATTCCCTTATTAATTTTTAAAATTGTTTCTCTGGCCTGCCTGCCTTACAATAATGTTACATTCGATTGCTTATGTCAGATACATTACTGTCATGTCACAAACCATGCTGTATTCCAAAGTAGATTAATGATGAATATTTGGCCAGAGATGAGAAAACAACACTGCGCTGATTTTTGGAAGGCAAGGTCTGACCAGAATTAATAAGGCAATCTGCACAGGGCAGAGATCTGCTATGCACAGCATCGGCGTTAACCACCGAATACGGGGCTTGGCCAGCCAGAAAGGCAGGATGTCACAGTATATAAATGCTTCCAGGGAAGGAAACTTCAGCAATTATTTTCTGATGTCAATAGAAATTTGTTTGGAAATCAAAGCTTCACAGAAGTAAACAGGACATATAAACGTAATACCTAACTTTGTACATTCTGGAAAGAGCGCACTTGCTGAATTTAAGCAGCTGGGAGCAAACCCAGCATGGAAAGGGAAAAGCATGGAAAACCTTACCTTGAGCTAGAGCATTCAGTTTGATCATAAACAGCGGTTTTATTCAAACTATTACCTTGCCTCTTCTCTCTAAGGTACTTATTCTGATTTTTTCCTGTTGAGCTGAGACAAAGC
The DNA here is from genome assembly GCF_000710305.1 of Buceros rhinoceros silvestris. Classification (NCBI taxonomy): domain Eukaryota; kingdom Metazoa; phylum Chordata; class Aves; order Bucerotiformes; family Bucerotidae; genus Buceros; species Buceros rhinoceros. Next base: position 4,325 of record NW_010422928.1, read on the forward strand.
AAAACAAATTTAAGCCACTATGCTGAATTCAGTGTGACTTTTAAAGACAGACATGGGAAGAAATACTCCCATTTTATGGTATTCAGAATTTTCACTTAGTTGGAAAAAAAGCTCACTGAAATCACAGTTCGCAGTGCACACATGCTTAGTAAACGTTGCTCTATTCCTTAGAATCATCAGCAACCTGAAAAAAACCCCAGCTGACCCAAACAGGGCTCCTATCTTTATTCTCAAAGAAATAAAATACAGGGTTTTGTGATGAACTCTCACCAAGACTAAATGGGATTCTGTCCTAGCATTTACAAATTGAAGACACGGCATGCTCCAACACACTACTTATCCCTCTGCTTCGCTGTGTCCCTGTTTGAAATCTGCTGCTCCAGAGACCGTCAAACTGTTTCCCAAACCTGTTTCTTAATGTCAGTGCAGCATTCAACAGGCAGGCCACAATGTGCTTATCTTAATTTAAATGAATCCTAAATCATCATCTTTAAATGAAATCTTAAATGAAATGGAAATTCTTGGCAGGCAGAAGAGGAAAAGCCATTTTCCAGATGCTAAACTTTGAGCCTGTTTCTAGGTAAGCAGTGTCTACGTTCCAAACTAAAAAGTTTTCCATTTTGTCGTGGGAGTGCTTGCAAACGTTCAGGTTACTCTGCAGCTGAGAAACAACAGGCTGAGCAGTGCACGCGAAGTTTGTTCCACTAGTTAAGATTTGGCACTGGAGAAGAGCAACGGAATACGGCATTTTTACACCGTACTGTTGGTCTATCAGCTACATCACGCTTTCACCAACCCATCTCCCAGTAAAACCCAAGCGCTGGTGGGGGCAATGAAGTAAATGGGACATACAACATCGCTTTTACAGTTAAAATCCATGCTACCAAACACACAGCAGAAGGAAAAAAGACCACTGAAAGTCATTTGTTTAAGACTTCAGGGTCAGAAACAAGGTTCAGGGGAAGGGGAACGCTTTGGTTATAAATCCAGAAAGCTCCGGCATCACAGGATGCATCACTCGACAAAGCAGGTAACTGATTGTAGGAGAATAAGTAGGTACGGCTTTGAAAGCTGTCGCTGAACTTGAGCAACCACTGCAGAGAATGTGTTGACCCGCAGGATATTTAGTTGACGTTTACTTACAGCAACGTAGTGACAAAAACAGGCAAATCTGACACCCGATTGAAAATCAAGTTGTTAGCAAAGGCTGGCTTGGCAGTATCCCAGCACAGATTTAAAACACTCCTTCTGTTTACCCCATCACTTTATGTAGTCTTACAGATCTGGTAGGAAACACACAGAAAATGCAAATACAGCACATCTGAATAAGCAGTTCAAGGACTCATTATATCTGAGCGGGCGAGAGCTGTCTTAGGAAAACACTCCATTCTTCAAAGTGGAAAATACCTTCTCTTATAGTGCTGAGTCCACAATATCTATTCTGCACCACAAGATTTCGTGCCCCCCTCCCCCCGCTCTCTCTGTACAAGACCCTAAATGATTATTAATATAACTTGTTTCAGAAATCAGTCCAATCATCCTGGTTTCTCTGAAAACTGGGGCAAACATCTCTATACCTTTAAGTCATGACAAATTTAGGCTGGTTATCTACAGAGAGGGTATTAAAATTTTCGTCTTTGTTTTTTTTTTTAACACACCCCCAGCATCCCCAGCTCCCCTCAGGCACTACGAATATCATATGCACATGCTGTAAATCACACTTCAGATTCAAAATACATACTGAATAGTAGTTGCTCAGAACTGAAACCACAAAAGCTGAAAGGAGCACTTGCCTACTGTATGTAAAAGCCATCACAGTCACACAAAGAAAATCAGTCTACCGGCTTATATGAAATTATCTTTTGTTACTTATTTTGTCTGTCAATCTTCATCGAAACAGTTTCATCTTCTCTTTCAAGGTCTGTCAAAAACCCATGTCTGAATCTTAAGTGACTATTGAAAAGCTTTAAACAATCTGACAGTCTGACACTTCATTCAATTGTTATTTTGTCCTCTGAATAGATACTACACTGAATTGTAGCTTGTAGAACACGAGCAGATTGAAGAGACGTGTTTGAGCTGCGTTCTCTCTCTAAAGGATGCCATAGAGGACCACTTAGGTGATATGTTCTTTTACTATTTTTGGTGTAAAAGGAATACAGACAGAAGCTTGTGGAGCAATTCAGTACCAGTGAATTGATTTGACAGGGCATCTTCTTCACAAGCGTTGAAGGACACTTCCCATTTCAGGTAACTGTGAACAGGTATTTTTAAGTTACTTGGGAGTTTTTCTAACTGCTTTATCCAACAAACTGGCATTAAACTCATCAAGACATCAATTTTGTTTTCCCCATCCTTCCAAAACAAGTTTGTCACCAAAAAGTCTTCCGACATCTTGAAAATAGAAGTTTTGGTCAAAATTGCGCATGAGGTTTGATTCAATTTGGGGAGGGAGGAAAGAAGAGGATACGGGGTTTGTTCAGAGAAAATCTGCCATTATGTTTTTATATAGTAATTCAGCGTTGAGGATAACTTGTGTGAACAGATTTGAGCTCTTAGTCACGTCCCAGGAGAGCACCAAAACAACCAGCGCTACGGCCTCAGGAACAGGTCTTCTAAACACATTCTCACTGACGGTTTTCCACTCGGCCTGAGATCCTAAAATACCTGTTGCAAATATTTATTCTACCTCCAGATGAGAGTCAGTCACAAGACTATGGAGTTACCCTCTCATTAAATACACAGATAAACGCAACAGTGAATACCACAGACTACCAACGCTCGTTTAGCCCAGCTACCACCATAGTGCTGATTTGACAACGGGCCTTTTTACTACCGCACTACAAAACCATCCTTTTGCTCCATTTCTCTGACATAATGAACACTGAGGCATGTTAGAAAAATCCTCACCTTTGGCACACAAGGCAAGGAGATTCAACCCTGGACCTTCCATAGCGCAGGCGCTCTGAACAGATTAGTGCCAGACTCCTCAGCCAGAACAAACTGATAAACATCACCTAATTCCTAGGTGGAAGTGGAAACAACCTCCTAACAACAACCAGTTTACAAAATTGATAGTTCTTGTTGCAAATGATGCTTTCAAGAACTCAATATACATGCTACCGAGAAACATAACAATGCCGTTCTCTCAAAAATACACGGCATACCTAATAAAAAACAGCGTTTTACATTTACCTGCATTTACTTTGTGAGTGAACTCATACGGGGAGAACTAGGATCGCTGCTCCAGCTTGTATCCAGAGCTCTGAGATTTTGATCCTAACTGGAAAACGTCTATGTACTGACCGCAGTATTCAAAGCTCAGTAGAAAAAGGATGTGTCACCACAACACTGCAAACCTTTGTTCACTTTGCTGGAAGTGAAGCAGCTGACAGAAAATTGTCATGTGAGGATGGCCACTTATAGAAACACCACCCCACTACGCGTTGTCAATAATGTTAGAAATGGAATCTCACCTCTCAACTTTCATGGCTGCAGTTTACAATTTGGTTTATCACTCAAGTTACACAAACTTTTCATTCTTTTGTATTATTCCTGTGCATTGTCACCAAGACAAGCAGCACCTGCTGGAAGAGTTTCAACCCACCAAAGTAGGCCATCATTGTCCTCACTTCATTCCCGTGTTCCCCTTCTGCTGCTTAATATAGTAAGATTAATTGTACGCAAAATTTTGGATGATCTTCCAGAATTTAAAACAAACCAAAATAAACACGGTCCATGTATAACGGTAATATTTAAAATTCAATTGTTCTTTACCATTTGAATAAAATATTAATTCTATTTTACTTGTTCCCCTTCTGTAAAAAAAAATAGGCCTTTCTCTGTGTTAAGGGTCGAAGGCCGAGGCAAATAACCCCTCGAATTTCCTTAATGATTCTCCTCTGTCTTATTAAAGAAAGACAGAAGGAGTTTAGGGGAGAAAAGAAGAAATTCACACCTCGGTTCGAAAGGAGTTGTTCTGAAGAAACTCTTAGAGACATGTATGAAAATATTTCAAATAGTTAAAACACAGGTCTAGTAAAGTGACAAAGTAATGACAAAGTCATTAGACTGCAAAAAGTTCCTTAACTGAGGCAGATAGAATATACATATATAATAAGGAATATGTGAGGAATATTTAACCAACAATCAGGTTTTTATTTCGATGCTACAGCTTCAAGCTATTCTTTGCTCTGATTTTGCTCACGAACAGTTGTTCGCCGTCTCTCTGCTGATTAAAAGCCAGCACCACTACGTTTGCTGTATTGTCCTGACACTTTTAATACAGAAGAGTAGAGTAGCACAGGGAAGAGTGATGGGATGCATAGCTATGCACAGATGTCACATTAACTAAAGTCACCCCCTACTGCTTGCAATAAAGCTTCAAGTGAGGTTAATAAATCAGCATATTTTTTGTTTCATTAGAAAGGATAAGGATGAAATAAAAAAGATTTACTTGTAGCCAAGACGGATCCAAAGCTCAGTTTTACAACTGAATCTAGATGAATACAGAAATAGCCATTTATGAATATTTACCTGCATCCTTAGTTGTATTTACATTAATTGTTTGGTCACATATTGTGTTTATTTCATGCAAATATTCCAGCAAGAAGTTTGATGACAATGTTTATACAAACATAGACTTTCAGATGAGTTGCTTTCTATAAGAATTCTGACAATTCTAACACAAAGATTCATTGAAAGAGGAAACAAAATCTCCGTACAACTCCTATACCCTATCAAACTGCCTCAATTTCAAATGGCAAGTATTTAAAATTATACTCAAGCAATTTATACCGCAATTCGCCACACTGCTTGCTCCACGCTGCTTGATGCCAAACAATAAATACCTCTGAAGACACCTAAAGGTCTTTGAGAAACTCAGTTAAAAAATAATTAAGTGATTTTTATCAGTGAACTCTTCCTACACATCACTTCTTTCAACACTGAAAGTGCATCTGAGGTAGGGGAAAAGTAGTAATGATTTTAAGCGACCACAGCAACGCTAACAGCTTAAGCCATAAATGCTGAAGTTCCCAAATACAGATCATCAGCTCAAACAGGCAGAAGCAGGAAAATGGTACTACTGTTTTCTTACCTGACCTTTTAAAAAGTTTTTTGTGGCGCAATTGGAAACTTAAATTGGCTGTGAAACTTTCTCCCTATATTTTAATCTATCTTTAGAATAAAACCAGGAAACCCCTGGACTATTCAATCACATTTGTTATGAGATTGTAACTGTTTTATGAACTAAAACCTCATGGTGCAACTACATGAGAGAAGAAACTGCACATCCTATGGTTCTGAGAACAGGATCCACGTTAAGAAACATTTAGAGAGTCAGGAAACCAAACATTTCATTTAACTTTATAATGTTAACCCTTAAACAGATGTTATTAACCATGCAACGATCCCAACAACTTATCCAAGACAGAAGGCACATCCCAAATCTGACATTAACCACTGCCAGGTCCTCACTGCTGTCAGCAATGGGAGGAGCAACACTGAATTCCAGTAGAGGAATTAACTGGTCTCTAATTAAACAGAGGGAAACATTTTATCCTTGGTCACTAATCATCACCAGCCAGCAGATTTTAGACTCATCATTTTAAAACACCTTACAGTAAAATTGACTGTGCAATTCTATTAAGTAATGAAAATCAAAATTGATAGCCCTTCACTGAGTGGGGCAAAAAGCTGTTCTACCTCATAATGTTCAATTTAATACAACCTCTTATAAATTTGTTTGCTTAATTCTGAAAATAAAACATTAACTGAAGTTTTCAGAAGTTACCTGGACTTTTCTCCTAACACTTCAGCCAAGCTTGGCTTTTACTGGAAGAGGAAGCTTTTGGGAGGGAAAGGCTCAGGGTTTTTTACTTGTACGTTATAATCTTACACTTCTTAACTTCACTTACCCTAAGGGCTTGGGAAGGATTTCTGCTCATTCCAGTGCATTCTGGCCAGTGAACTGTCGGGTGTAGCCATGAAAGCTCTCGGCACGGTCTGCAGAGAGAGCAAAACAGAACATGAAGTTGCTTTAAACACGGGCACACTTACTTGCTGTTTTATAGAGTCTGGGTATACCAAAACCAGGCAGGTCTGTACAGTCTGCACTCTGTGTCTGCCAGCTGCTGGTGGAAAGCAGAGGGAAGATCACTTCAGGCAATATTCTTATAGCATTTCTACGTTTGCTGTTGCCTGTGCAACTCTAATCTATTCGACAGCACATAATCCTCCCGTACGGAGCAGAACGGCAGAGCATAAGGTTTGATTCCTCATGTTTATAAGTATTTTCAGAGCCGTTTCCCCAGAGTGCCCATTCCCTGATAAACCACAACACTGTTTAATCCTTTCACATACCACCTTATTGCAAATGAGAATTTATCATTCCTCCAATTCAAACAAAACCCTTCACATGGCCTAGTTTTTGGGTTTTTTTACACTTAGGCAAATCCAGTTATCCCTTTGGGAGATTTGCTGCAAGTTCCCTACCC
>NW_010422928.1:10955-12180 GCF_000710305.1 Buceros rhinoceros silvestris
CCCCCCCTTTTTATTTTTCGATGATTCATGGTTTTGTAAAATACCACATTGTTTTGATATATTAGGCATCGTGTTTCACAGAGTGGAAACGTCAAAGCTTTTACGCAATTTTGGGAAAGAAATCATGCATCATCTCAAACATTCTGAATACATTAAGGACTCAGTTTTAACATCATGACAAAGGAATTCTCGAGGAGATTGGAGATCAGGGTATAAGCAGAACCTTGAAAACACCGATTCCCTACCCATTTCACTACAGGCTGTGATTTACAGCCCTGTGCTCTATAATGCGGCACGAGATTCTTGTCTGTTGCACAGGAATTGAGGGAGGTAAAAGAAACCCTCTTGACGTAAGTTAACTCCAAAAGGGATAAGCCCAGCTAGACTTGGACTGTGGTGCAGACCTCAATCACTCTGCTACAAGAGACTAGAAAAAAACCCGCTCTGGAATTCTCTTCGCATCACCTTTTCACACCAGTGTATTATTTTATGGGATATATTATTCCATAGAATATGAACATCATCTAACCACGCGACATTGCCACCGGAAACACACCTAGGAGACAAATACCTACAACTAAATATTGATTTTGTAAATTAATATTGCTATTCGCTAATCAGTAACCTCTGATCCTGAGGGGCAGAACCATGAAGAGCTTAACTGCAACTTGTTTTTCAATTGTTTTCCTGGCTGAAGAGCAGCTACCAAGCGCTCTCTTATCACCAGCTAAGGCAAACACGCGTTTGAAAATTGCACTCTACGCTCCAAGAGGAGAAGCAGATACTTGATTTCTCCCAGTTTCTCCATACACAACAAGTTCTGCTCATGGTCTGCTGGTGCTTATTCCCGGAAAACTGAGATTTGGGTATCACAGAAAAGAAAACTCCAAGATGGAAAAGCTCAAACATTTCAACTGCATGTTTTAAAAAGAGTCAATGAGATTCATCATCATCATCATCACGGCTTGGCTTCGCGAACAAAGATCTGGGAAGGGCTTTTCCCACGCTCACTGCAAGTGATGAGTGCACCCTTCGGGGCTGCGCGGTGGGTTTTTTAGGTGAGGCGCAGCGTGCGCGGAACTGGCTCCACCCTTTACACCTGAGGTTCATCTGCCAGGGCCTAGAGAGCTTGGACGGTGACAGTGAAGTCCTCGGGTCGTAGGTTTGGTTAGAGTGTCCTTCTCTGAGATGGAGCCTTACAGGGCTAAACGAGCTCCATCTGCCC
>NW_010422928.1:12447-16752 GCF_000710305.1 Buceros rhinoceros silvestris
CATCACAGCCCGGGGCACGGGGCGGCCGGGGCCTGCCAAGAACGGGAGTCCTGGAGGGTCAGTGAGATGACATTTTGCTAAATATACCATGGAATAGTAAAGGAAACAAAACTGAAAGATTCCTGTTGTCTGTCACGTCTCAAGCCTGGTGACAAAATAGTTCCTTTCCTGGTTTGAGTCAGCTTTTTTTTAATTCAATGGCTAAACTGAGGGGAAAAAAATGCATTTCCTAAATGGCTTTATTTCTCTCAAGCAAGTTTTCTCTCTGGTCTGAACAAAATCAACAGGGCAGGGATTGCTTTTTTGTGCATGAGCAAAGAAAGGCTAAGAAAATTAAGTGCGTCTGAAATGATTAAATGATTGTTTTAAAGTAAGAATAATCACGGAAAAGATAATCCCCACATTCCCAAACATTACACGTGCTGGCATTTGAATCCTGTATGTTCAGCGGCTTTGAATTACACCGAGAAGTTGTAACTTTTACAGCTACAAAGCAAGGTACGTCGTTTTGATGCAAGGCTAGGTCAGAGCTGACTGCTGCTTGGAGGAAAAGCACAAAGCCTACACTAAAGTCATCTTGGAATTGTTTCCTCTCCCTCTTAGGGTAAAGGCTTTGTTTATAACTGGTATAGCCCATTTAGGAAAAGAAAAATAAAAGGACTTTTGTATTTATATAGGTTTAACATACCTCCCAAGGATCCATATGATGCAACACAAGAAACAGTAAGATAAACATCTTTGCCTTTCCCACACCTTTGTGGCAAAAGCTTTTAAACAGAGTGGGCTACATAAAGAAAAACAAGAGAGCAGGAGTTCAACCGCACCACACAAGATCAATACTTCCCTTTCACTAGCTCTACAAATACACATCCAATCAATACTACGTACAGTACGTATCTATCACAACTTACAATGGAGTAATTCTGAAAAGACCTCAGCCTGATCCTAGTTCTGAATTGAATTAGGAAAAAAAGTATTTGGAGAAATAAAAAACTGTTAAAGTGCCGTTGTCTACTGATGACTCAAAAAAGAAAAGAGTATTAAAGTTAGGTGAAAACACCAATGAAAATCAGAGTCCCAGCGCTTACTCTTGTCTTGGCTCACACCCGCAGGCATTCTCAGCTTAGACAACGTGCAGTGATTTCCTCCCGACCACCTGGTCTCTGCACCTTCACTTTACCTCATACGCACAACTGTGCTGGCACAAAGGGAGTCCTCAGCTGGGACACCAAGCCTCTGCCTGCACCGACGTCGTCAGTTTGATATCTTCAGCCAAATTTTTACGAAAGAATTTCAAAGTGGGTCAAAGAAAACACAGGACTAGACTGAAAGTAGAATATTATAATTCCTTTGAAGTGATGTCGGATTTTAATATTCTGACTGGGTCTCTGAACCGGATAGGGCTGCTTTCTTCAAAGCTCCACGGCCACACCGAATTCAACAGCAGTTGTTCTGTGCTACTGAAGTTGGATTTAAAAGCCTCCCTTTGTACTCCTCAGCCCAGGAAATAAAGCGCCTCTCCAGACAGTGATATTAAGGACTTTTTTGCCCTTTTCTTTTTTAATTTTTCTTTTTTTAATAGCAAAAGTATCTTCATTTCTGAGCTGGTGACAAAGTCAAATATCTAAATCTACAGTTTATGCAGACATATTAAGTACTGTACATGGACCTGCTGAAAAGGTATCAACAATAGAATTTTAATTAATCTTCAATTTATTTAAACTATTTTCAACCACCTGTATTTTAGATACATACATTTCTGTCATCAGAAGTAAACTTATTTAATTGTGAATAAAACGTAAATAGCCTCTTTGGACGGAAGTACATAGTCCTTTAAACCAAACAACTTTTATCCCCATGGTTTGCCTCTGGTCACAATAGCTAATCCTCCTGCAAAACACCCAGCCAGGCAATATCCTGATATCTGGGGCTGAAGTTGGTGTTAACACATTTAAATGCCATCTCTGAAGCTGAGAGGTGCTGGGTCTTGCGCCTTGCTGCCTCAGCATCTTAAGTTCACGGTCAAAGCTTGCCAAAACACTTTAAGGGGAAGCAGCTAAATGTTTAGGGAGGCTTGAACTGCATCAGGAAAAGAGCTGCAGCACCTTTTCATGTGAATTATGTTGCCTTGGCAAACGCAGCCCCTTTTAAGCAGATTCCTAAATTGGAAACACTTAGTCATCACTGAGTGTGACACACCGCTCATTAGTAGTGGCAGAGGATGCCAGCACAGAGATCACTGCACAGGTAGGAGCACCCAAACAACCACCGTGTGCTTCATCAGATGGCAGTTGGAATGGGAAACAGGTTCCCAGGAAAATGACCATACCAGCAGTCTGCGGAAACAAGGTGCCGTATGGGAAGAGAAGAAGGTATGGAGAACGAGGTTTTAGGGGGAAGCTCACCAGATACTGTTATCACCTTGATAAAAAATGGCATTGAAAATCTTCACCCAGGAAACTGATTTGTTGGTTCCCCTACCAAGTAGATAACCTGTCCAACAAAACGCAGAGGACAGCAAAGAAAGCAATTTTACTCTGAATAGCTTTAAAACAACCTGAGTTAATTTGCATCCATTAAAGGGAGAGTCAGGCATGACAAAGTAATGCTCGTATGCGCATTCTGTACAATAACTGTAGCAACAGCAGGAGCACATGATTTTGTAACGTGCAATAGTACATTGACAGGGATGAGTTTAGCGCCCGCCTCCTATCGCATATACGTTTGTCCAGAGCTTAATACAAAGACAAATCATCCCAGTCACAGGCAACTGTTGTTATCAACAGCATCGGCAGCTCTAAATCCAGCTCAAAGAATAAGGAAAGCAAAATCAATGCTGTGTGTATTGATTTTATACATTTATCTAGTGTGATACAACCAGCCTAGGACTACTCTGAGTTGCATATTTAAATGTAAATTTCTAAGCAAGGATTAGTAAGCACCATTTGTATCAATTTCATTGAAATACCCTCCTTGAACCACCGGATACTGAAATCTGTTGTGCATTACAAATATTAGTTATTTTCACGTAAGACAAAATTATTTGTGCTGTTTTACAGACATACGAGGTGATGGCAGTTGTAGTCAAAGCAGGATCAGTAAGACAAGCAGCAATCTAAATTTAAGTTCAGTAGGTCACACCAGTCACTTGCACATTACATTTATTTTGTCATCTTGCTTGGATAATTGGATTATACCTGCATTTCAGTCTTTCACAATTTAATTAGGCAAAGCCTTCATTCATTCAAGCTACTTGCACGATTATGGCAGATAATTTAGGGATGCAGACAAAGATGAAGAAGAAATCAAAGCTGACACGAAGCAGGAAAACAACCTGAATTAACATTTTGTCAGAGGGTCCTTCTCCACCTGCTCTCCCTCTCCCCCTCTTGGGCATCCATCTAAGCAGAGTATTCACAGGCACTGACAGGTTGGCAGGTCCCTGTTCAATTTTTCGGATCTGTAAACATCCATTCTTTATTTAGCAGCGATGCCCACCAGTTACCAGCAGCTTTAAAGCACTGCTGTTGGTGATGCTGCCTGGGGTCAGCAGCCACAGCGCAGCTTTTCGGATCCAGCCTTGCCCCAAGAACTGAGTGAGTTTGTGAAGGTCAGGGGAACATTCTCAACCGTTGGAGGTTAAAGACGCAGGCTGAAAACTTTGTCAAGTCTAGAAAACTCTGCCGCTGCTATAGTAAAGACGACAGCAATTGTAATACAAATAATTCTGCTATTTTTTGCTTATCTGAATGTAGTGGGAAACCTGTTACTCAAGAAGCAATTCAATTGCATTTTCAGAATGCAAAACCTGTCAGGCTGGTTTCCAGCGCACCTTCTGTTTGTCAGCAAGAGGCAGACAAGTAAGAGTGAGAGGGAAGGCAGTGCACTGCTAGAGTAATTACTTCTAAGGTCTGCTAAAAGAGTCTCTAGAGGTGTTATTTTTTGACACAGCAGCTACTTAAGAGCCACATTTGGATAAGCGACTGATACAACACAATTTCAAACCACTGCTCAGAAATGAAGGCACACGAAGCATCGCAGGAGAGAGCTGAGCTTCTTGGGGGATATATTATTAGTTCATTAAGTATTCCAGAAGCAAAAAGGGAAACCTCCCCCAAAAGTAGCCACAGCTGATTACAACATCATTTACACAGAGAAAATACTGTTCTCCTGCATGTTAGATGTCAGAACAATTCGTTTCTCAGACAGGCGTGGATTAAAACTCATGCACTGAAAACAGTACGTGGCACAGCTTAGAATGCAACAGTCTGAAATTCAATCAAATAAGCAAGTGATTCCAAACGA
>NW_010422928.1:16859-21377 GCF_000710305.1 Buceros rhinoceros silvestris
TGAGCGAAAGAAAAGAAACACAGACACTTTGGCCGAGTACTCATCTGAGCACTGTCCTCAGGCAGGTGTTAACCCAGCCACGTTTCCACGGTAAGTTTACGCTAAAGCTGCACCGTGTAAATCCAAGCAGGAAGAAGCAACAAGTGCACAGATACTACTGAGTACATTATGGTATACCCAGTAATCGTAAGACATTTGTATCAAAAATAGGGAAAAAATAGCACAACAGGTAAGCTTCTTTCTTCAGTATCTAGAGGAAGTATACCAGCTCTATACGATAGCTATACACACAGCTCCAGCTCTGTCGCTGCTATTCGCGCTGCGGCATCAGCAAGCTAAGTATGGGATGAGTACAATTCTCCACTTACAGGCTCTGAGACTTCAGTGCTAGAGGTGATCCCCCATAGCTTATAATCAAAATACTTCATTGTTCGGCAGTGCCAGACCAAGACCTCTTTAAAGTTTGTATGACATCAAGAGCACCAAAAGAGTTAAAATCAAGGGACCTGCTAGGTCTCTCAGCACGTGACAGCCACAAAAAGATGCTCCGCATCTGCTAGGAAACCCCATTCCCTTTGAGTATCAACACACGGTCTGCGTTTTGCAGTACGTGTTTCCATTGATGCTTTCTCTGAAGTCTTTTTACATGTGCACCGTTCTCCACAAAAGGATACCTTTGCCCTTCATTAAATCACGTTATTTGTGTTCATTTCCTTCTCTCTTTACTGCTCTACCAGAAGTTCAGGACTTCTTACAAGGGTTATAAACTAAAACAGGCTTTTCTTGGAGCAGCAAGAAGCTCAGCAAGTGATTGATGAATGAGGGAGGTACTGAAGAAATTAATGAAGGGTTTTCATTTGAATAAGACTGCTGAATAAAAGTAAAAGAGTTCTTTGAACACCTGAAGTTACAGGAGATGACTGCCAGAAAACTTCTCAAAGACTTTAATCACGGTTTCCTTGGTCAGTTCCTGGATCACTTTTTTTTTTTTTTGTTAAATGGGAATAATTTGTAACTGACTCCATCTCTTATGACCTTGCAATCAGATACAGTTGTATTTCGGCTCTGGCCATGGGGTTTTTTATGCCTACTATTCAGCTCGGTAGAAACATCCTGTATTCTCCTTTAAAGCTTCTTCCACCATGCAGCAGGTAGCCATCAGCATTTGAGTCCAGAATTCAGATTCAGAAATAAAAAGGTTCAAGGACTCTTGTAATAGTACCTGTGTTATTCAAAAGGGAAAGCTCAGCGGATGAAGCAGACTTCGGGGGTTTGCTCCCCAAACACCTAAGAGCAAGGAATGATTTCTTGTCTTGGTGCTTGATCAAATTCGTGACAATACACATCATTTACACATTGTTCTAACTTCTCCAGAACTACATAAATACTGACAGAGGTACACTGTGCTGTGTGATTGAAAGCCCGCCAGCAATCTTACCAATTTTTCATTATGATCTAACATTTGATTTTGATCATCTAGGTCTTTGGGTTTTATTTCAGAAGTTTGCTTTCTGTTTCACTGTATGCCTTAGGCCCATAATTCTTTTCTTTTAATAGACATTGGATTTTCAGAGGAAAAAAAAATCCTCTTTGGGAATGAGATGAAGGGTGGGCAGGAAGTTACCAAACTACATAGACCTCGTGGACTGAAAATAAAAGGAAAAGGACACAAAGGAGCAAAATAAGTTGCCCAACACATAACAAATACAGGGTTTAAAAAATAATTTTAAAAATACCAGAAAAAAAAAGAAAAGAGACAAGAAAAAAGATTAACTGCAAAATCAGAGACCGAAAGGACTGATGAAGTGCTTAAGCTTTCAAAAACACTTCGGTCATAAGTTCTTTGGTAACTAATCCCCACTGATTTGCAACTAGAACTTCAGCATTTGAAGGCACAGGAAAACAGTGTCCTTCAGCATGTATCCTTGCAGCACTGTACCCTTATGCTTAATTTGCTTTGATTCTTGACATGGAGATAGCAAACCATTTTTCCTTGTAAAAATAATCCAAAACAAAAAATCCTAAATTTCCTTTTTTATTAGCGTTGTATGAAGATCAACATGAGGTCCTCAAAATCAGTGAGGACAACTCTGAACACTGATTCCAGGGAGGATCCCCCGATGCTTCTACTAGAAGAATTTTAGTGTAAACCCACAGCAGAAATAGCCTCACAAGTCAGACCTCCCCTCACTATATGCAGCCAGAGCATCAGGTCCTCCTGCTCAGCTCCTAAGCAGGGTGCTCGCTGCATTTGTAAGAAATTCGATAGTGCCCTCTGAAGTACTGCAGGGGGTGTGTGATGCAAAGAGGCAGTGGGCTCATTTCTATAGCCTTATGAACATGCTGACAGGATTGGCAGTGACAGAGCTGAAACTTTTGGATAAGCAGTAACACCTTTTTTTTTAAAAGGATAAAAAAATTTCACAAAATCCACATTAAGAAAAAAATTAGTATTGTCAGCAGCTCAGGCAGAGGAGAAGCAGGCTCACATGTTAGGCACTTACATTGCTCTATCTTAAGAACCGAACCAGGCAATTTGGCACTTGCACATGTGCAACAATATTACTTTTACTTTATTTCCATCATTTTTGCTTCTTTGAATCTTCTTTTTGTATAAGAAGCTTAAAGGCTTTGGACTTTGGCTTTTTCTGACCCAAATATGTGATGCTTCAGGGAGTATTTCATTGGGAACCACTAAAGAAAAGGTAACTCTTTCAGGCATCAGATATTCTTGTGAAAAATTAAGATCTGATTCTTCTAATGTCGTGGGGAAAAAAGCAAAGAAATACACAGAAATACACTATACCATTATTTGTCATGTATATTCTAGTCACACCTAGAAAATTCAGAAAAGTCTAGCAAAGGAAAAACCAAATCTTTGATTCAGAGTTTCCTCTCTAAAAAGAGATGAGAAGTAACATTGTGAGATGGTGCTTATAATGTTTGACTACAGTAATGTCTGAGATGACCTACTGTCACCCCTTCTACCCCCAGTTCTCCTATGACCTTCTGATAGTGACCTAATGTCCTTACGGACCTAGAAATAGGAACTGAACAACACGGTACAGCGAAGTATGTACGGTATACTCGCTACACCAACACAGTTCAAGACCACGTTGCATTACTGGAAAAAGCATTTCCCCAGTCAGCTCTCCTCAGAGCACCACAGCTTGGCGGCTGTGGAAGAGAAGCAGCGGGTGTCTCTAGTTCTTGTAATTAATTTAGCCGTACTAATTAATAAGCTGCCCCTCTTAACCATGTCTTCTGGCAAACAAGGTCATCTACGGGATATTCCAGTCATCTTGACAAAAACTGTACCCTGCAGAGCTTTTTTTTTTCAGGTACCACAGAAACTTGCCCAGCAAGAAGCGTTGCACATGGCTGATACGCTGAGTCAGACTTAGGGCCCTACTGCAGCTGCTTCTGAGCCGCAGTGCAGTCATAGATCGAATCCTTCACGAAGGAGGAAAGTCCACACAGAAGACGTTAGAATTAGATGCAATACAACTGAGCTTCATTGATTGACCGCTTCTGCAGTAACTACACCAAAGATGAAGAGCTGGCACAAAATAGCACAGCACAGGACTTGAACCCTTCTTGCACTTGCAATTTAATTCACACTTGCATATAAACAAGGTCCTGTGAGCACACAAATCCCATTTCACTTAGAATCTACCATCTAGGCCGTGAAAATTGGATTGTTTTGCTGCTTGTGCCTTAGCACAGCATTCCTTCACGAAGCTTCACTTCCAGGACCAAATATTAGGCCAAGTTCAGTGAATTCAGTTATTTTCCTTTCCTTAGGAGGGAAAAACAGCAGTAATGACACGACAGTCACGCGGGGATACCACATGTGTACTCTAGAGCCATACTAAGGATAACGACTGCCAAATGGCAGGGGGTGGGAATCAGCTCTGCCACAGTGCTGTTCATCAACTAGAGCGCAGGCCAAATCAGTCCGTTGTTCTTCGGCTGGCTGTATTTCACACAGTTAGCGAACAACTGGAAGGACCGCGCATTATTAGAATGACTTGAGTACTGGTAACATATGAGTAACATTTTACTCTATGAAAAGGAAAATTCAGGGGTAAATAACTACTCGCCAGCTTCAGCTATGAACTGTGTTTCAAGAGAAAAGTTCCTGCCCAAACCCGAAGACTGAAGTCTATATCAAATACAATCTTTGGTTTGGCCTTGTGACATTTAGGACCCTGGATAAAAGAGGAATTACACCCAGCTGCTTCATCCGCAAAGAAAGGAGCACTGGATGTAAACTTTACCCTTCTCTTACTCAAGTGCATGGAGGATAATTTAAAACACGGCATTCGTTCAAAATATGCAAGTTTAACATTTCCATTTGCTCTGCTGTTACTGATTTAACATTTCTGTAGCGCCTCTCCTACTCATTCAATTTTGCAATTATTGCTGTCAAGACCTTTATTTTTCCCACATGCAGATACAGCTTCTGCTGGAAAAAGCTTTCTTCTCTTATCAGTAATCAGGGCTGCTTTGATTCCG
>NW_010422928.1:21883-35259 GCF_000710305.1 Buceros rhinoceros silvestris
TGAAGAATAAGAAAACCTACCAGCTTTAAACTGACCTAAATACCTTCCATGAAAAATAATTGACACCCAGGGTAATTTGAGAAACTGGTGAAAAGGAAGAGTTACGAGAAAGACAGTGACTGACAACGTTTTTCTGACATATTACATATGTTTCAGTTGATCTTGTTGATAATATTCAACTATATACTAGAAACTAGGAAACACACGCCAAAAGCACATCAGGAGCAGAACAGACATTATCAACAACCTCTGGCATAGGCAAGCAGTGGTAAGGGATACTCAGAGACATCAATAATGCTAAAGAACAGACTGTCTGAACACTGGAGGCAGTACGTCTCCTTCCCTTTTCCCCCAACTCTCCAAAAAGGCAGAAAATAGAGAAAGTGTTGAAATTCCTAAATCCAAGGTGGGGGGCGAGGGGAAGCTCAACTAGAGACAGAGAGGTCACAAGCTCCCTGGCTATACACACCATCCAGGGAGGGCAGGGGAAAAAAAAAAATCTAAAGGAGAACAGACCTGTAAAGTTCCAGAAAGTAATATATTGGCTACATCCAATATAAAGGAAATACGTTCCATTAGTAGGTCGAAACCCCAGAACAAATGGTGATGGGATAAGTACAGTTATTTTTCTGTCTGGGGTGATGAGGGAGCAATAACTGATGACATGAATGGCATCTAGGGGAAATTTTTTATTGGCAGCCATTCAAGAACACATTTCTCCAAACATGAAAAATGTCAATATGCAGCTAAAAATAATGATTTTCACAGTTAAAGAAAAAATTGTTTAAGCAATCTTAAAATGGTGTCAAATCACAAAGAATATAGAAGTTACTTCTAAAAATATCAGCAGAGTGGGAGTAAGAACAAACTATCAGTTTTACTGCTGATTTTCCTAGATTCTCCACACTAACTCTAAAGCAGAGCTCAGCCGATCCTTTTCTTTTGCTCCTTTCATTTGTAATTTCAAGTGATTTCAAGTCTGGACATATAAGCATCACAGCACCTGATTTCCCTTTGCAAGTCACACGTGCGGAAATGAATTGTGGAGCTCATCAGTCAAGCTACGGTTTAGGTGCTACTTCCCTGCTCTGAAGGACGTATGGCTAACATGCATATTCCATTAAAAACAGAAGAAGAAACCACTTATTACCCCTCACAGCAACAGCAGAGAGCTTAGAAATATACACTGCTGAAAATCTTCTATTATAAAGTCCTTAAGCAGCAAGTGAAATCCAAAGTTATTGTACCTTAGGGACCTAACTTTTTGCCACATACGGCTTTTAGATCAGCTAGTTTTGTACTAAATATCCTTAATATATCCAGAGCAGCTAAAACTTAAACCAAACTTTACTCCAGGATTATCCTCTGTCTTACCCTCCAGGACTCCCGTTCCTGGCAGGCCCCGGCCGCCCCGTGCCCGGGTCTGTGATGTCCGGAGGTAGAGCAGCGACTCTTTCACGGGCACCCCCTTGCCGTGGGGAAGGAGCTTGCGTGCCCGTGTGAGCTTGAGAGCTGTGCTGGTGGTGGCATGTGCCTCCGGTGGGGTCTCCCAGGCCAGACAGGTCTCAGCTGAAGGGTCAGACACAGTGTGTCCACGGGCAGGACGGGCTCACTAGCCTTCGGGCACCATCCTAGGAGAAGGACAACTCTGACTGCAAACCTGGGCAGATGGAGCTCGTTTAGCCCTGTAAGGCTCCATCTCAGAGAAGGACACTCTAACCAAACCTACGACCCGAGGACTTTGCTGTCACCGTCCAAGCTCTCTAGGCCCTGGCAGATGAACCTCAGGTGTAAAGGGTGGAACCAGTGCCGCGCACGCTGCGCCTCACCTAAAAAATCCACCGTGCAGCCCTGAAGGGTGCACTCATCGCTTGCAGTGAGCGTGGGAAAAGCCCTTCCCAGATCTTTGTTCGCGAAGCCAAGCCGTGATGATGATGATGATCCTCCGTTTTATTTTAAGAAGAAAGGATAAATACTTGAATTACACATCAGAGGTTTCCTTTCCTGGCTGTTCGACAAGTACTCCTCCTTAATTCCATTTCTTTTAGTCAGCCCCAGCTCTTTGTATCGTATTTGATCAGGTGAAAGATCAGACCTTTCAGGACTATAGATCGACCATGTGGTGTGCTGGTTCCGATCACCTGGCTCAGAGATGATGGTCCACGTTTGTCTGAATAAAAAAACGAGAGAGGACGACAGAAGAATATAAAGAATAATATCAGGAACTGAACTAAAGGCATCTCATGCAAGTCGAGTGCTAAAATATTTTGGGGAAAAGGCAAAAACTGAAAAAGGCAAATTAGGAGGAAGAAGTGGTACTGCCTAAGAATGGTAACGGACCAGTTGTTTGGCGAAGGAAGTATGTTTGCGGCACAGCGAAGGGCACGCAGTGGAACAAGCCACATTTATTTTGGTCAGCTTACTGGGACAGCAGCAGGTGATTACGATGGTGATTTGAATGCCGTGGGGATTTGATGAGGCAAGCCTACAGCTCAGGAAATCCTGCACAAAGGCAAAAAGAGAAGGAACTCAGTCTTGTATAAGCTACACGTAGCTGATTTAGCAAACATTATAAAATTCAGTATTTCTCCCTGAGATTTGTTCTCAAGACACAGTCTATTACAACGTGTTTGCAGCCTCCCGAGCCATACAGAGTGCAAGTTCTTGGAGCTTCGTTCTCAATTTATTCAAGCAAAATGTCAACCAGGAATAAATAATAAAAAAGCCCAATATATCTCTGGAGAGCAGCAGAGCTGCCCCAGGAAATGAGAATTCGTACAAATGAACTATTTGCCTCCAACGCTCTGATTCTCTGTACTCTTGTTCTGTCCTTTGCCTTCCTCCCGAGGCAAAGCATTTCTTGGAAGGCTCAATTTCAGATCTGCCAGCCAAAGCCACTGCTCCAAGGCTTTCATCCCCCTTTACGCGCTTACTCGGTCAACTAACAGTCACTTGGAAATTTCCAATGTATTTCCAGCAATACTGGTCATCCTGCAACAAGCTGGAACAAGGCCGAGCGTCGGAGCATCGGGAACCCTGGGATGCATCACCGCAGCGCTGCAACAAGCAGAGACTTTCTGTTGTGAACATTATGCTTTATGGAAGATAGAGACCACAGTGCTCAGGTGGGACACTAGCAGAAAAGGTGCTTTTAACTAAATCCAGTCCCCTCACTTGGAAAAGTAAAATTTGATAAACTTCATTTCCCAGTGGGAAAATATGTGAAGAGGGAACTCTGCCAGCTCTAAAATGGCACTTTTAATCTCTGTATTACATAAATTAAAATACTTTAAAACACTAAAATCCAAAATAAAATTTTAAAAAGTAAAAAAAATTTAATCCAAAATTAAAATTCTGAATAAAAATCACTGCAAACTGAAATAAATGCAGCCACCATTACTGTACATGACTATCTCCTTTGTAATATTTGTCATAATAAGCACTTAATTTTATTAAGAAACATGAGTTTTGATATACGGATGCATGAAGAATTAATTTTTGCTTGTATTTCTTATGGTTAAGAACCAGCAGAGAAGAAGCATGAAACAAAATTATTGAAAGAATAGGTATGAAACAGAGCCTAAATCTACACTAGATATTAACTGACATGTCACCAGCCTAGAGTGAGAACTGAACCCCCCCCGAAACGATTTCCCCTGCCCTGGCAGCACTGGCTAAGCAGTACTCTCCCCCAGACAGAGGCTGCTGATGGCTTTGGATGTCCTCTGTGAACTCTGCCGGCCCCCATGTTTCTTTAGAACGACAGGATATAACCTTGCTTGTCTGGTGTGTTGTATTGTTTGGGGGTTGTTGGGGGTTTTTTTATTATTTCTCCTTCCTCTCTTCCTCAGGCTTTCATTTTGAAAATAGGTGTTTGTCCTCTATTGGAAATCTTGTTTCTACAGGACTGTTTTCGCTGTTTAGCTTAACTGGAGGCATAGCGATGGAGGCACGAGCCATGTACACTTAGCTCTTCTTTCTTCTCCTTTCGCCTCACCCTCTTTCAAAGCTGCAATGCAGTAAGTACTTTCTCACAACAAGATTAATTTTCTGTTCCTGGTCTCCTGTCTACTCTTCCCCTTTGCTCTCAGCCATCCCGTATGTTGCCCATGACATTAATAGCACCTGCCTCACTTCCGCAGCTCTGCAAGGAACGAGGCGCAGCCCAACAGATACCAGTCTCTGCAGGAAGGCAGAAGGCATCAGCTCCTCCGCCCTCACTGCCCCTCTGCCCTCATCAATGCCAAGATGTAGTAAGTCCTGCTGTCATTTTGAGGTAGGGCACTGCAACCCCTTCCCAGCAGAGCTTCAATCCTAGAGCTACCAACCAGCAAGATACACGTCACAAACGCAGGACTGCTGAACAGAAGAGATCCAAGGGAAAGGAAGAGGTAAGATGCTGGCTCCAAAAGGGTTGGGAGATGCTGTTTTACCTTGCTGGATTAGCAAATCATCTTTTCAACTACTCATGAGCATTCGTATAGCATTTTTATCCATAGGTATGTGTCAATAGGTTCATAAGAGAAACCCTTTTCCGTTAATTTTTGTCAATCCATACACTCTGTACGTTCAAGAGCTAAAAGACAGAATAAAGTTATACTCTGGTTATCAATTTGTACTTAAATAGCAAAGAACATAAGCCTTTCTGTATGCAGTTCTTCGTAAAGTACGAGAAAACCACAAAGACTACTATCTACAGCTTGCCACTGAATTGATCAGAGGCAGATAACTTTTCAAACAGCAATGCCACCCCCAAAGCAGCATTGGACTTCTCTGAATCCACTGAAAAGCAGCTTGAGCACCCGTTCTCCCAGCGCAGGTGGCACAACAGGCTGTCTATACTTCAACCGCTCTGCAACTGACCGCAGGATACCCAGCTATGTTCCAAAGAACAGGGTGCCTCCTGCACAGCATTTCCAAAAGCAAACCTGTCCCGGTGGCGAAGGACTCCGGTGTTCTGCGCTATGTTCTTCTACCCAGACAACTCGAGAAAGACATATTCCCAGACTTCACCAGGACAGATAGACACAGCAGATCTGCAAGAGGACAGGAACCAATACACCTGTGCTTGTGCAACAGAATGAAGCCTGCAGAAGTTGGTTAAGTGCATTAAGCGTCAGTTCTTCAAACCAAGGAATAAGGTGGATGAAGCGCTGTGCCAGGAACCACAAAGAACAACCTCCAAGTCTTCCCAAGCTTTTGCAGACAATTTGCACTTCAAGCAGACAGTTGCACTGATACCCGATGAATGCTGACCAAGTCTCCACGGTTTGGGACTGTGGGCAGTTTTAATTGCAGTGGAGAAAGTAAAGGAGCTGACTTGGGAGGAGGAGAGCACTTAACTCCCAAAATATACAGTACTTGTAATAAACGCTCTTCTCAATTGGAGATTTTTCAAAAGCAACCACTGTCCGACGCAGTAACCCTTTGCCTGTCAATTAGAGAAATTCCTAAGACAAGCAACTGTCAAATGGTCACGAGCAACTCAAAGCAACAAAAAGATATATAGCTTTTAATATCCGGTTCAGCCTTTCTCCTCCAGTTTATTTCTGAAGACAAAGTAGGAAAACCTAGTTTTAGCATAAACAAACTTTTATGAAGGATTAAAGATACACCGAGCAGAGTAAATAGAGGAAATCCTTAGACATTATGTTGGGTGCTTTAAGGAAATTACTTTTCTACTGAAAATTCTTTAAGATTAGTCTCCACAACTAGACTTGAGGAAGTTATTTGCATTGAACAATGTATTCATCACATTTAGCTTGGCTTTGCCCCTAAACGAAAATGAGCTAAAAGAATTACATTACACGGAAATAGCTTTAGCTAATCCTTTATAATGCACCAGGGATACATGCAAATTAAGTTGCTTCTCAAAGTTTAAAATATTGCATAGTGTAGAATCATTTTATGATTGTCTGGCAAATTGTTGTAATGTTTGTTTATGCCTGATAATGCACGCTACAAAAAAATGCAAGAATTTAACAACCGTGTACCAAGGGGGCTTATAAAAACATTATCATTTGTTCAGTGTAAAATAAGAGAAACAAGTCATGTAAGGATGGAGCATTACAAAATATCAGGAATATCTGCAGCATTTCTATGGAAAAAACCTCTAGAGGGATGTTCCATAAAAGTTGTCCAAAGATTTTTATTTTTTATTTCGTTAAATAACACATCAGTGGTTCATAGAGAAGCTGCTCTCTGGAGATCTTCCACGGTATTTTCCTTTGGGATCTATCTACAGTAAATATTGCTGATGGGGACCCAGTTTATACAACAATGACGATTTATCTCATGAAGAAAACCCAGAAGCTAGACCATGAAAGACAGAAGGGAAGGAAACGGAAGCACCTCCTTCCCCGAGGTGTTTGTGTACCACAACTACAGCTAAGCACCACCCTTCGCTCAGCTCCACGCAATTCCCCAGTGCATAACGTACATTAGCTAGAGCTAATGCTTAGTGGAGATGACCGGTCTAAACAGTTGATTACTAACTAAACCATGTCTTTAGACTGCGTACCTCTGCCAATGCCTGCCCCGAGCCACAGAGCCATCCATCAGCCTGCAGGACTTGGCAGCAATTAAAAAGAACAAGTAGCTGAAGTCACACTGCCATCCCACTGCGCTGACCGAGGCTGTAGAACTTTTTCCCGCAGTAGGCCGTACTGCAGTGAGGAGCTGTTCTGCAAGAGTCATGGCTTTTTCGTATAATCCCAAGTAGAAAGACATCAGAACATCAAGCGCGGTCACCAGAAGCACTCCAAGACAGCCACCACAGAGGAGAGTCAGATACAATTTGCAGCTGATGAAGAGAATCTAATAGTGTGAGACATGATAAACTATGACCTTGAGTCTTTGTTTCAGCTCATCTTTGCACGTCTGCGGCTCTTGGATATCTGAAGCACATTTTGTAATAGTCATGTTTTCACCATTATGTGTCTATGATCCACAGTAGAAAAAAGCCCACAGAACAATACATGGCCAAAAAGAAATCTCCACCTCTGTGCAAACGCATCAGAAATGGGGTGGGCTTCTACATGTTTCTAGAACCTCTACTAGATTATAGACATTATTGGAAACAAATGTCCCAGTGTTTCTCTCCTAAGTCAAGGACAGAGTTTACCACTGCAGAATGAGCTTTTTCACACGTGTACTTGTCAGTTCTCATGGTCAGTCCCTAGAAACACAGAATAATTTTCCAAGAAAGGAGTAAACCCTTCCTTCTCTCATCTTCCTCTTCTCCCTCAGCTGTATTGCTTGGATGGCTACGATTTCGATTTCAAAGTTAAATGTACCGTGACCACAAAACTGTAGAGCCATCAGGAAATGAAGACAACAATCTAAATATTAAACAGGGACTTTACTAATGATCTTTTGCTTTGCATTTATGTCAACATCTGCTGGGGCATCTCCTAGTCCTGAGTAACTTCATGTTGAAGAAAACGATTTATTCCACGCAGTATTTTCTTCTATGCCAAGTATCACGCAACGAGATTGATGAAAGCAAAGACTTGTATTAATTAGCAATTATTAAAAGACAGGTCCCCGTGATTACTGCTTCACAGACACGAAAATGAATTCATTACTAGAAGACCATTGCCACTCAGAGAATATCTGATCAGCTTTGGTAGATCAAAAAAGCACATTAAATCAGTAATCAAATGATAAAGTGTATCATTTGTATAAATTACTGAAGGACAACCTCCCCTTCTGACTGAGATGCTCAGCGTTACAGAGATTATTTACGTAGTTTCACAGGGCAGGCAGAGCCTTTGTAACCGTGAGGGAATGGTTGTTATCAGACAGAAAAGACAGTGACTCAAATAAAAGTTTTCTGTATTCTGCCTGATGGGTCCATAGCACGAGACTACCATGAAAGGTTCCGATTTTAACTGAATAGACTTTTGACCAATACCACACCATTTGTCTTGAAAAACAAAAAAGGAAACAAAAAACTGAAAGACATCTCAGTATTGAATGAGAAGGCAACCCACGATACTCTAGGTCCAGCACTAGATCATGCTTATGTTCTGAGACATGTTTTTGTCAGACAGTGTAACACTGCATTATTATTCGTAGGAACACTCCAGACATCAGTAACGAGCTAGCCCAATACAACCTAAAAAAAGAAAAAGCTTTCTTATTTAGATACTTCACAAAACCAGGTGGGCTTTTCTTCATGATTCAGGTTATCACGAAAATCAGTAAGCCACTAAAGTATTGCATAAACAGGCAGCATAAAACCACAGGATTACATTTTCAAAGAGTTACAGGTTAATTGGAGTCAGTAGCCACAATTTGCTGCTCACCTATTTATCAGATTATAGAAAAGAAATAGCTGGCAGCATGGAAATTATTGTAGAAGTCTGATTCATCTGAATTTGAACATATGTGTAAGAAAAAAAGTTACATCCATTTCCTCAAAACTGATTTAAAATAGCTGTTGCATATGCGCCAGAATTCCTTTCAGTCTGTCTTGCTTCTATCCGAACACTGCCTAGCAGGTTGTGTCTTCAGAAGGACTGATATTTCAAATTAATCTAAATTTAGAAGTTGGTCACTTCTTGATGAAGTTACATTTTCCAGATATTTATTTTTATTATTATTGAGCATGTCTCTTGTGGATGAGGTTTTATTTTCTGTGAATATATTCAACAGAAATGAAGACTATTATTATTCATGCTGATGATTAGGAAGACAAATGGCATATTTTCGTTTTTCAGAGAGGTAAATAAGGTACACAAACCGGCTGAATTCATCAGGTACATCAGAAAATTATTTATCTGATCTGAAGGCAAATTTCCAACATTCCGGCTGCTGCTTTTTGGTCCGGTAATACAACCAATTTTCTAATTAAAAATTTACTGAAACCCCACACTTCCCCCAAAACACCGTACTCCCTGTACTTACCCCCACACGTAATTACTGATCTTTATGCATCGCTATGCGTAATTTTGAGTAAAAATACAAAACCGAGACTATGCCAACATTAAGTATTTCGAATTAGGAAAACTCTAGTGCTCCTCAGTACTTTTCTCTGTGTACCTTGCTGGTTACCTTGGGTTGAATGTTTTGATCACCGGTATAAATAATGCTTTTGTTTACACAGCATCTTTGAAATCCAGTTGACCATTATCATTTATTTTGAGCACGAGTGGACAAAGACCTTCACCTTGGCTTCTGCGTCAGTTCAAATGCAATCAGGATATAAACACACGTTTGCACAAATTTGTTTTCCTCTGACTTTCATTACCAATTAACGACACTTGCTAACCAAACACCACACATCCTTGCACACTCCTATCAACGAAATCCAGATATTTCCGATACCCTACTTCGGAACATACGTTTTCACAGCTTGCTGAAACAATATTCCAATATTTCAACGTTCTCGTTATTTCCTAACGAGTTCTTGCTTGGTCAAACTAGTTGTGCACAATCTATGTCTCCTCCTCAACCAGATTTACAGCATTCCTTATGAGATTTGGGGGTTTTATCTACATTATGGCTAAAATCCTTTCTCACTGAGGTAAGTTAACATATATAATCTACTTCTACAGCTTCATTTCATTTCTACTGCTTTCCACTCA
Organism: Buceros rhinoceros silvestris; assembly: GCF_000710305.1. Lineage (NCBI taxonomy): Eukaryota > Metazoa > Chordata > Aves > Bucerotiformes > Bucerotidae > Buceros > Buceros rhinoceros. Next base: position 31,474 of record NW_010422928.1, read on the forward strand.
GGTTTTTATCTTCTCTTTTTCTCAGTGTTTCTTTATCTTTTTAGGCTCTCCCACCTACTCTCCCAAGATCATTTTTCTAGCATAAATAATATATGCATATATCTGCAACACCATACTGAAGCAAAGTGAATATTAACCATATTTTTTTAAAAAAATCAAATACACACAAATTCCATAAGCTGAAAATTGTCTCAGAAGTTCTGAATTTTAACAAATACTTGAAAACAATTTCTGGAGCAGAAAATATTTACAGAAAGTTCTACTTCCTTCTGAGCAACTTTTATTATTGTTGTAGTTTGATACATTGCAACTTGGAACTTTTGTGAGGTTGACTGTCAAAGTGGCGTTCCAGTTTGGACTGACAGGAAGGTATTTTACTTTTGACCTAGCAGTTAAACTAGAATAAAGAACTTCGCTAAAGGTTAAAAATTATAAAATTCATTAAAGTGAAGATTTCAGACTCTGAAAAGCAGGATCCATCTTGCAACATGGTCACCTCAGGTTAGGTTGGAGCTAATTACCGGGGCACTCCCCGCATTCAGTGGAGCCTGATGGACACCAGATGACATTTTGTTCGGTAGATCGGTTAATTAGGGAGACCAAATCTACCTCTCTTAAAATGCCTGATTTTCTCCATTAAACACAGAGGGAGTGCAGGCAACTATCTTAAACTAATGATACAACTTCTGGACAGCTGAAGGTAACTGAGATAAATGCCATCCTCCCAGCGTGACTTTTAAAGAGCACGTAACTCCACTCTATCTAAAATTCACAAGTCACTATGATTGATAACATTGATAGATTTTCATAATGATGATCGAGTGCCTTTTTCTACCGAAATCTGTAACAAGTAAGAGTAGCACACGCCATCACTATTCAAACAGCTTCTGCAGCCCCTAGACCGTGGGCAATTTCTGGGTAACTAGTGCCTTTCAAAAAGTAGTTTCATGATTTAGTCACTAATTAACAAATTATTTTAACTTTAAAAATAAGACATTAGCTTCATTTACTGTTACAGAGAAAATACAGAAAAGTATTTGCCCACAACAAATTCTACTGGTTTGTTGCATTAATGAACAGGAGAAAGTACGAGCTGCACCAGCGTCTGGTAATAGTTAAACTGTGATGGAATTCAACACAAGAAATTTCCAGATGTAAGTTTGTATCTGAACAGTATGCGGAGGATGAGAATTACAGACAATCTCATGCCGTCACCCCACCACAAAGCAGAAAAAAATTGCTGCTTTCAAACTATTCCCAGTTTGCCAATTAGCCAGTGGTTATTCAAGGTGGAAATTCAGTACTTGCTCTCAAGACCAAAATATCATTCTTACATTTAGAGAGGTAAGAGTTAAACTATACAAGTTGTACTGCCTGCATCTAGCACCAAGTCACATAGGGCCCAGTAATTATGAAGTACTGGTATTTTAATCAATTCTCGTTTCTTAAGAGTAGCTCTTGCCACTAAGCTTGTGTGCAAATACCACCTGTTCTGACTGCGGATATGTCAAATTAGGAAGTTTCTCTGTGCCTGTCTATCGCCCCACTTTCAACTTTTCTAGGTACGTTCCTTTTCTAACCAGGAAATACAAATAACAAGAGTGCCCTAAACTGAGAGACCCAACTACGGAGGAACCAGACCAACTAGAATCACACTATTCTTCTCACAGCTGATTGGAAGGCTCCAGAAACAACCACAAAACTACTCTTACAAAAAAGATACAGTTTTATATACATCCCATGTTGCATAAAACCAATAGAAAAGAAAAATTAGAAGCAACTGGCAACAGCAAGAATCACAGTGTGGATTAACGTGCTTTTTAACTAAGGCCAGGATTTCTACTCAACATAGTTAAAGCACATGGCTTCAAGCAGCTCTCCATGTCCACGCCAAATCCCGCAACGACAGAGACCTTCTGGGTGGGGGTTGATTGGTTGGGTTTTGGCTTTTGATTTTTTTTTTTCCTTGATGAAAATGTTACCTGTTCTAGCGCCAGGGCAAAAGCCAGGAAAGGGGCATCTTTCCCTTTAGCATAAGGACTCAAGTCATTTAACCCACATTGAAGTACGTGGAAAACATAGTCAAACTCCTAACTAGGCCTGACTAAGAGAAGGGCTTTAAGATTTATTTTGAATCGAATTTAATACTTTTTATTCTCTGCCTTCTGCATAAGCCATGCCAAAAATTCAAACACCAGTGAAAACTGGAGACTTTCCACAGCCTTTCATGAGCTCTACATTAGACCTTTACATTTTTGGCGTCTCTTGGATGTGTTTCCAGAAACACTATCAGTAAAGGTTTTATCCAATAAGCCTGTCATCAAATCAAGGCAACAACCCACAGCAAAATCATCTGACTGAATTTTGAATTCCATATAATCAGATTTAATTGATCCCATATTTAATGTTTCACAAGGCCAGTCCATCAGTGAACACGTATCAAAGTGCAGTACGGACACCGCACACACACCTCATCCGAGTACCACTGCCCGGATCAAAGGCACGCGCTGAGATCTTTGGGAATACTGAGCAGTTCAGCACGGTTTAGCATTAGGGTATTAGATGACATGAACGTGCAACCTTTTCCTCCCAACAGCTTCCTGAGGCTTTTGAAACATTCACTTGAAATATTTTCTCTAGGAAGGCATTTATTGGTAAGGTGGCTGCTCTCCAGGTAATTTCTTTTCTTTGGTACAGCCGTAAGCAACAGACAGGACACACGAGTTTCAGTAGGAATTTGGTAGTTTGAGATGCTTTCACAACCGACAGCATGAGAAAACTGAGTGCTTGCAGCGATGCTTACACTACCACGTACCCACTGATACCGTCCCCACCTAAGCATGCCTGAAAGAAAAACAAGGCTAATTTGTAAAGTAAGTTTAATAACGTCCTCAGCACCATCATGCATGCTTTGTCACACTTCACAGGCCACATCCCCAAACGGGCTGGAAAATACAATATTGATTTAAAAACCAGAATATTCATCAAAAGCACTGGAAGCATCAGCTATATAATTAAGTGATCAATCAGAAGCAGTACAACTGCTTTAGCATAAGCATCTGGGAGATGCTGAACTTTCATTAACAATATTTGCATTTCTAGGCATTGCAGCATATACCGACAGAACTCAAGCACTAGCTCAGGATAGAAAAATACATTCACAAGCTTGAAAAAACTGCATTTGGCTCTCAAACTGTTTTCAACTGTCAAAAATATCTTACGGAAACAAGCATGAGAGATTGAGAGCTCGTAAAAGATAGACATAGTGAAATGGGAAAGAACTATATTTAACTGAAGATAGTGGAATTAGCAACAGAAAAATTGAGAATATAACCAGTTGCTCTATATGCATCAAAATTTCTGCGCAAAATGCTTTTTCCAGAGAGCATTCAAGCAAGACTTTGTAAAGTAACCACACAAATTTCAACTGGTTAACATCACATCAGCTTGAGTGACCCTCAGAGACTTGTGTCAAAGGATTATTTCCATCCCTTATAAAGCTGCACCGCAGACTGGTTTCACTGGAACTGCAAAGACATTTACACAAATGGTCATCGAAACGTTCAGCGACTCCAAGGAGGAACAGCTCGTTACGCGAATTTGTAATAAAGAACCTCTGCCTCCTGCTAAACTCCTGTACCTGGGGCTAAACTACAGCAGTTGCTCTACCACTCGGTGACAGATAACTAATCTGGAGAGTTAATTTGGAATAAAATTCCATGAAGCCACACTCAGAATAACAACACATTTTTCCATTAACTCAAACTAATCCCCTCATTCTTGCTC
>NW_010422928.1:35355-51346 GCF_000710305.1 Buceros rhinoceros silvestris
CTGCTCTGGAGAATGGTTGCTTGTGTGGGAAATTCACATCAAAGCACTTATTCAGGGAATTTATTACAAAATTGTTATTTTGGGGGCATCTGCATATGCAGACAAATCACTAATCTCTCTACTCGAATGAGGGAAAAATCTTGGACCCAGGCTGGATACAAGTTGTACTCCTTCCCTCGTGAATTTATTTTAGTTTAATAACAATGAATTCATCCTGCAGCAGCCTCAGCTTGTCCCTAATTCACTTGAAAGGAACTTTGCAAATTACCTCTTAAGCATCACAGACATCCATCAGCACTATAATAAACAAACAAATCGTGGTTTATAAGAAAAAATAAAACAATTGCATAAAATTGGGGATTGGAAAATTGTAAGTCTCATAATGAAAATAATGCACAGCTGAAAAAGCATTTAGTTTTGATTCAGCTGGTTATCACTTGAAGTGATACCGGTAGGTATTAGTTCTTTACACAAATTACTCCCAGCATCATTTTCAGCACTTTTAGTATGAATACTCCGCATAGTTTCTTTGCAAGTGCAGTGTCGGGTGATTTGCTATTAGCAAGTTCTAAAGCAATAGAAATTAGAGTATAAAAATTTAACTAACATACATTTTGTCAGAAATTAAGAAAGTGCTCAGTATGTCACTGGAAGTGGTTGATTAACCCTCCAGAGCAAAAGTCTAAAGCTTTCTATCCAGTTTGAACACGGCCTATAATAACATGCGGTTCAGACAAGAGAAGTGTTCAGTATGCAAAATTACTTCTCTAAGACTTCTTTCACACAAACCTTCAAGTTCTTCACACCGAATTACATACATTAGCTTGTGGGTACATTTACATCATCTAAACTGGACTGAGAATCAAGCCCTAGAGGAGTTCTGCTTTCCAGTCAAACCTAGAGTGTCACAAGTTTATTGAACAAGTTCACTGAAGTTAACACTGGTACCCCTTTACTCTGGTCATTGCACACGCCTAATTGCCATGAAGTGCTAAGAATGTTGGACTTCCGAACAGCACACCACAAAACAGGGGGAAAAGCGTATCTCGCCAGATGAGAGGTGTTTGCGTTGGGAGTACAGGAGGGACAGATTGTGCGAAACGCAAAATGATAGTTTCTATTTCAGAATGCACCATGGCCCAAATGCTTGTTCCTTCCAAACGCAGCAATGGGAGTTGCCTCAAACCCACACTCTATCAAATTCCATAAAAGCAATGCCAAAAGAGCTGCGAGCGATGAGTTTCAAGGGATGCAGAGGTGTTTCTCTTGTTCTTCCCCCTCTAGCTCTAGGACACTTATTTTAACAAGATAACAATCTAAACCGGTAATTAAAAATGAAGCTAAATTTAGTGAGAAGGGAATGTCACTGGCAAAATAACTCCAGTGAGTGAATAACCAGACCATATGTGCAATCACAAGGTAAGAAACTAATTTTCGTGGACCTCTGCTCAATTATTGCGAGCTGGCAGGCTGTTGTCAGTTCTAAAGGTTAATGCAGTAATGAAAGATGACAATCTCTCCTAAGCGATTACTGAATACCCAAAGCAGATATTCACATTTTAAATTAAAGGTGCTCCAAGTCGCCTGCAGATACAAGGTTTGTCCAAAGCCGCTACCACAGCCTGTGTAGTGTTAACCGAGGCTCCGCTACCCTGAAGTGTTGTGCACAGTTCAAGTGGCAGCCCTGACCATAATATTCGGCCCAAAACTGAACCAGAAATTTGCATCACCTGAACTGATTATAAATGAATCCACCATGATTTTTCAGAAGACAAAACCTGTGGTATTGCTCGTACCTAATGTTGATCAGTGTTTCCTAGAACCTCATTTAAATTTTGTGAGGTATGTTATGTAAATGGAAAATTAGATTGTAAATTAATAATCACAATTCCAATTCCCTTTTAAAAAACCTTTACAAGTCAATCTGAACTCACTGATAGCTGTCACATCTTCATCTGAAGATAATATACTCTGGGGACAGACCCAATTCTGAAACATCCAGCATGCCCAAACAAACGCTCCATTAGTCACCCATAAATCGCACACAAATATGCTGCGTGTGATGCAGCTAATGGAGGAGGAGAGGGACTAATACCCGTTCGTGCTCTGGGTAATCTCAACCCCACTGAAGTCTCCATTATGCCGTTCATAAATAAAAACATAATTAAACGATAATAGCATCAACGAACTAGAACTGGAGGGCCATGCAGGCATACACTTCAGCTAAGTCTTCAGCCCTGCCAGCAATCCTAACGCTGCAACGGTCTCTTGGCCACCCAAGCCTTAAACAAAGCAGTGGTCATCTCACATGCAGAGGAATCACTAACACCTACAAGATTGTACCCCCCCAAGTACCCCCTCAAGCAATTCCTACAAGGCCAAGGACAACACTCATTACAAAGGGCTTTGTAATTAAGTGATGGATTAATCCTGATTTGACAATTTCTTGCAAGTCTTGAGTAATTTTTCAAGTTATCTCTGTCACTGACATCCTGGAAAGCAAGTCTAAAGTTTCATTTCAAGGTTACCTTGCATTAGCTGTAAGCAGATGAGAAGGGAAAACATGTAATAAGTGAAAGAGCATAAAGACAATGCAATCACCACAGCTTCCTCCAGAAAAATCGACTCTTGGAAACTTCAAGATGTGGCACTTAGGTACAGTAACCAAACAGACGGTATGAAGTTTTATAGAGAAGTAGTTTAACTTGTAGTTTTTATTGATGCTGAGATTTAGGAAAGGGCAAATAGCAAGTTCTAGCTGAAGAGCAAACCAAAGGGAGATGGTGCCCGCTCAGTGCTCGAGGAAGAGGTTTTGGAGAGCCGGAGTATAACAAGTCAGTTTTGATTTTACACACCTTTTTTGGTACCATGGTAGTTGGTGGTTATAAGATAGTTTTCACAAGAAATATCTCCATTTGAGTCACTCAAAGAAGAAAAAGGACAATCTACTTTTTCCTGCAACCCTTCATTGGCTTGAAGTCCTGCTTTGCACTAATTCCATTGCAGCAGAAGTGTCAAAAATGACATTTGCAGGGGTGGTTCACCCCACCATGATCTGAGGGTATGTTTAATCCCAAATCAGAAATACAAATCTGCATCTTTAAGGATGCATAAAAATTATTAAATATCTTAAAGATGCTGGAATTTAAGCCACTTCATCCCAGCATGACAGACACCCTGAAAGTAATGGGAAGTATAAAAGGAGATACTGGAATGATGTTTCTCACCTCTGGGTAAAAATACAAACTAGCAGCTACTGCCGAAAGTAAGAAACATTTAAACTTTTTTTTTTTTACTCTATAAATACTCCATGTGAAGTTTTATATATTCCTTGGAAGAGCAAAACAGCAAAGTAAACCAGAAGAAAGTCAAATAAAGTATTATTTTAAGCATTTAGCACTGATAACGGCTTTTGCTGTTAAGATCACATGAATTATACAGTCCTCCTGTTAAGAGAAAAGGTAACCAGCTGTTGCACTGTGAGCAAGAAAAACTGCTGATGAAGTGTTTTGACGAATGCACTCCCATTTCCCTCATGGAAACAAGGCAAATCATGAGCGCCCTAATTCCACCCAGGTCATTAGGAAACAGAACCCTAGTTGTCCTGGGTTTGAAAGCCAATGAGATTTTGATTTTTAGCAGTGACACAGCATCATGCAAACACTGGGACAGGAACAAATGAAAAACTGAAGTTCTAATGGGTTTGAAGTCTCTTGATCTTTTGTTGCCAGAGATGGAAAAATTATTTGATTCACAGAGCAAAGATCTTCTCCATAGAGCACCAAACAAACAGCTTCAGGAACGCTGAGCTGTCTCTTGAGTGGCTCAGCTATTAAACCAGACCTTTGAGTTGGGGAAGCACAGCTTTTGTCATGCTGTTTCTCATCAGGGAATGTTCTCGGAAGGCTACAACAGCTGTAAAACACACAGATGTGGCACAACCCTGACACCGAGTCTCATCCACAGAGCTCCTTCCATTACAGATGGTCATCAGGTACCACTCTGACTTTCCTCAAGACTCATTAATCCTTTTCAGATAATTTTTCTGTAGCCATAGCAAGTCTTGTCGTCAAGCACACACATAACTCTGGGCGTGGGTGTCCGAGGTGGTAAAAAGCTATTGAAGCTGTGACACTTGAGATAATTAAACCGTTCTCTGTCCTGAATTATTTTAGTTTTAATTTGCAATTCTTTCAGCAGTATGAAAGCTGTTCTCTGCAGTCCCAGAGATGGGACTGGTGGGAAAGATGAGGACAGAAACTCAATATTAAAAGGAAACTTCTCCACAATGCTTTAAATTTGGACGATTTTAATATTAAGTAATGTGAGTCCTCTTTAATAAAGATAATCAGAAAAAAGGTTTGTGTAACACCTAGACATGTTGGTAACTTTGTTTGGTGGGAAAAACACCCCAAAAAAGAAGTAAAAGAATGTAACAACATTTTATTACTCAAACTGAGACTTAATGATACAATTTTCAACCATTGTTGTTTGTCTCATTGATCATCACATACATTTTTCTTCAAATAAAATATTCATACAAACCAAAAATGACTTTTTTATATTTAGTACCTGGCAAGCACTTACTGACTGCAGCACAGAAGAGGCAGTGATTAAGCCTAGGGTTAAACACCAAGTGGATTCTACTAGCTGTCCTTTGAGCAAACTGAACTGAGAAATAGAAAACTGACCCCAGTACATAAAGAGTTCTTTGGCTTTAGCATCGTGTCTCAAACTAGTCTTTGTTACTCTTTATGCAGTTTAAGAAGCAAATCAGTATCCACCTTCTTTTTAAATGATAATTATCAGTGGTAGCCTTTTTGATTGCTTCCTATTATTGCTTACCCTGTTCCTTTTAAGTACCAGAGGCCGATGGAGGATAGAGGAACGATCAGGTCTAGAAGAGGCTACATTTCACTCAATGCTGTTTTTGTCGTTCTGCTCCCAGGTCAAGGTCAGGGAGGAAAACACCGTTCACAGGCTCTCTTTACAGCCTCCGTGGTCTCCCTAACAGATCAATTAGAGTCAGCTGAGCCTGACAGCAACACCACACCGAGATGCATTTGTAGTCCCAGCTGGCAAAACCGGCTCATTCTGATCCACTTTTGCTGAAAAAAGCTTTTTAAATTCTTCCTTTGCCAAATATAGCACAAGGCTTACAGAGAGAAAGGCAATCTCTGGGGGGGAGAAATGTCCGCAAAAAATATCCATAGAGTGGAAGCAGCCCACATTGCATCACCTGCTTACCTCAAACTGCTTAAAGAGCTCCTGCAGAACGTGATATAAAGGTAGTACTTTCTGTGCAACACACACATAACGATAGCTATGTTAAACAACCTGAAAATGGCACTAAACCACCAAATAACTACGAAATTACAAAAGATACGTTTGTGTTTATCTATGTTACCCAGGTAATTTAATTAAATCTCTCACTTTTTCTTCATGGTCCTCCTTATCCAGACTCCTCTGAGAAACTTCAAATCTTTGACACGCACCCTACAACTTTATGGTTATATACTATGCGAGTCTATTTACATTAAAGGCGAAATGAGTCTTTTTTTATATTCCTCCATCTTAGCTATCCTGTTATAAATATACCTTTATATGGCCCAGCACGCAACTAATGATACAGAAATTAATTTAAAAAACCCAAAAATCTTCCAAGTTCAGGTTATAAACTATAGCCTTTTACTTTTTTGTAATAAAAAACACACGTTACCCAGATAATTTAATTAAATCTTTCACTTTTTCTTCATGGTCCTCCTTATCCAGACTCCTCTGAGAAACTTCAAATCTTTGACACGCACCCTACAACTTTATGGTTATATACTATGCGAGTCTATTTACATTAAAGGCGAAATGAGTCTTTTTTTATATTCCTCCATCTTAGCTATCCTGTTATAAATATACCTTTATATGGCCCAGCACGCAACTAATGATACAGAAATTAATTTAAAAAACCCAAAAATCTTCCAAGTTCAGGTTATAAACTATAGCCTTTTACTTTTTTGTAATAAAAAACACACTGATTTTATTGCTATTTCACAAGACCTTCAAAGGCCACGCTATTCTTAAAGAAAGCAAATCCTCCAACAAAATATTGTCCTTTCACTCGTAAGCCTTTATCTGCTAGTTGCAGATGATATCCCATTCACTTTTTAAATAATATTTAAAGGTCAAACCAATAAGGCATAGAAAATGTTGAACATCTTGTAAAATTCAAACAAGGCACTGCAGAAGCCACAGGGGGGTACTTGCTAAAATGATCGAGCACTTTTCAACGTATTTATTCAATGATTACCAGGGGCACAATGTAATCCACTTCTAATGGAAGCCCATGGGAGGGAAAACTCGGCTGAAATTTCATCTGAAAAAGTCTGCAGAGTTTCTTCCCTCATTTGTTTTCAAACCACACGAAGGAGAAGTTACAGCTCAGAATACATCTAAAGCACAGTTTATTGTCAAGATTCCAAGCTAGTTTTAAACTGCTTCAAGTGCCCCAAAAAGTCCCTTTGGCAATAGGGATCTCCAGATGGAGGAGTTGACCAAGCTGGGAAGCACAGGGGCTCCGAAGCAGACAAACCCCCTCGGTTCTTTGGAGATTCTTGGGGTATTCAGAGCATTACTGCCAACATGGGCAGTTTCTCATATAGGATAAACTTTTTAGCTGCTCACATAAGCAGCTCAATCTCACAGGATAATTGCATCTTTGTTCTGTATGCCTCCACCTCATCCCTGAAAGGCAGAAAACACACATAAGAGAAAGCGTTGATTTTTCCAGCTTCAACCAGCGCAATTCCCCAATGCAAATTTTCAGTCAGCTTGTATCAGACACTACTAAGGTGACCTCATCTATATGCAGCAGTAAACAGGCAGATATTAAATTACAATCCTGTTTCTCTTAAGTGTGTGCATTTATGTCATAAATCTGTTCAGGGTAGAGGGACCTCAGGGGAGCATATAATCTGGTGCTCGAAGGGTCTCCATGAAATTGCTCAGGGCTTTATGCAGGCCAGTATTTGTGGTGTGCCAGGCCATGTTGTAGGTGTTCAGTCTCCAGCTGCGGTCCTTGAGGCCATGAATTCCTACGCACATATATTCCTATGCACATAAAGAGCATTAAACACGTCAAAAGAAAATTCAAAACCAACAGCAACTCAGAGACCTGTTCTGAAGTCAGAACCTCCTACCCGCCTAAAAGATATAGCTTTCAGTTCTCCTGAGAAGAAACATTTGAATCAGTTTCCTTTCTCCCTGCACGGGTAATTGCTGCAATCTATAAGCCATTACCTACAAAGCATCAGACATTGCTCTGATCACACACACAAGAGAAGAGGGAGACAGACCTGTGTTTTGTGAGAAGTTGAATCTCGCTGGAACGCTACGCAGGACGCCGAGCCCGCAGAAGATGTACGTGCATCGGCAGAAGAACACCTCAGCGCTGACAAGAGACAGCAGTCAAGCTCCTCCATCCTTTCAACGCTGACATAGTTTTGCCCCACCAGAACAATGTTTGGATGCCAAACTTAGGGGACAGCTTCCAGAGGCATCGACAGGGTTTGACTGCCAAATGTTCTGCACCACAGTGGGTTGAGCCCTTGTCCGGATCCCTGTAGTTCTGAGCATAAACTCTATAATTAGGAGAGTGCTTGAGCGCAGTCTTTTTCAAGCATTAATTTAATTTAAACAAATGCCTAAGGCACTGTTCAGAAATGCATTGACTTTTAATGGTTAGACAAGAAAAGAAAGCCTTCAAGACAACCCAATTATATTCTTCATTGAAAGAACCCTGGAGGAAAAACAGAAAGATCACAGTAGGGAAGAAAACTTTTAAAGCAAATCTTGACTTCCATCACTGCTGCCGCGTAAACGAACATTTTGAAGTACACCTGCACACTGCACACGGTAACACTTGGGAAGTGTGTGGGCACATACGTCTATAACAGATACTTACGTGAATTTGTATGACATTTCTATGTGTAATTATGTTAATACACTAATATGTGTAACATTATGAGAATTTATGTGCTCAAATATTATTGCTATAGTTTACTAATGAGAAGTCAGGTGTCCACTGTACTACAGCAGACCTGCACTGAACCTGCTCCAGGAGAAAACCGTCTCCAGACAGATGGGGTTTATCACCACTACTTTCTTACAAAGCCCTTCTCTAAGAGGGTATTTGAGAATTTCTGCTGAGTAATATTTATCTGCTTTTGCAGACTTACCCCTCTGTTTGTGGAGAATCCTGCTCTGAGTTTGATTGATGGAGTTTATTACTATGCCAGCATTATCTCACAACAGCAGTACAACTTACTGCATAACTTGTTATCACGGGTATTGGGTTGATATTGACAATCCAGACACCAACAAAAATGCAATTTTCGTATTCTCAGAGTGTTCCAATATAAAGAAATTCTTCCTACCCACAGTCAATCTTTAAGACAAATTCTCTCTCCCTCCACAGAGATCTTAAATATATTTCTGGTAAGTTTTAAAATATACAAAACTCCACCTTCTTCAAAAAGCACCAAAAATCTCTGTATCATCTAGAGATTTGTTAGCTTGCTTCCTTCCTTACACTGAATGCTTGTGTGAGTGGATGTGTCATGTGTAGAATGTATTGAGGATGTTCAGTTCTGAAAACAAAGGTGTTTACAAATGGCCAAACATTTGAAATATGAAGCTTGTTTAATGCTATGGCAAACACTTCCTTGAAAAAAATACGTAAAAATTTCCTAAAGATACACAGAATAGGTAGAAATAGATGAATATTTAAAACAAATCGAAGGTGTACTTCAATAATACTGCTTTTCTCCTTCCCTTTCACCACAAAATTCACAACAAAAATCTCTTGCTTGACAGGCTCCCTGATATTAAAGATGGTGTTAACAGCTACTTTGCCAAAGAAGAAAATACGTTAGTGGAAGAAGTTTGAATTTCTTGTTGCTACTGTTAAAAAATTAATCCTGTTCTGGAAAAGCAGCATTGAAAAAGAGATAGAAAAAAAGAGCGCCACAAAGGGCACCTCTTCTGATGAAGCAGAAATAACACGTGTTCTGACCAGCCACTCTCAGGCTCTTCAGCTGTTTGTTTCCACCTTTTCAGTGGTGAGAGTTTCTCAGCAGTTCTGGAAAGAGAAAAGTGAACAAGTGGATTGCAAACATAGTTTTTCAGATGCTTGCCTTGATTTTCTCAACTCAGTGTAGATGATGTTGCCATCTATTTCTTCTCTCGGTAAGCTCCCTCTTTCCACCTGGTTTTGCCTATAAGGTCACAGCATCTTTCAGAAATAGGAGGGTGGCAAGTTAATTTTTGGAAATTAATTGACCAATAGAACAAGTTATATCAATATTTAAATCCCTAAACACCTTTTCTCAAAAGAACAACAGAACATCCTATTTCCTCATGAGCTTGTCCACTAACTGGATCTACTCTGTTACGTTAATATCATTCAGTAATCTCCAAATGCTGTTTAATGCTCGTTTTAAGTCACAATCTAAACGTGGTACGTGAATTAAGTTCATCAGAAACAGCTTAGTTCTGAAGCGAGTGAGGTCTCGTTCCATGCAGGAGGCAGTAACGAAGCGAGAGAGAACTGACTCTTGCAATGATGGACTCTGTTTATACACTTGTTCACTTTCTCAGTGCCTCTTGGCACAGGATATTGTAGTTCCTACTACTTTACATGGTTTGCAAGTGACTGGAAAATTTTATAAAAGAAGTAACAGACTATTAAATACAAAACCTAAACATATTTAGGTCAAAGAGCCCGTGAACTGCAAATTAGTAATGGCTGGCAGACCCCTCTGAGGAAATCTCACTAAAAGCTGCTCTAGTTAATCTATTTTTTCTGAGACATCATCTAGTAGCCATTTAAAGCACAGGACCGGACAGACAAAGTTGTCATCTGTTCAAGCTGCTCATTTGTTCTAGTGGTAAAAATACACCACAGTGTTCGCCAAAGGCTTTTCCTTCAAAAAATTAAAAAATTCAGTGCATTCTACAGATGAACACCACAGTCACTTATGTTTCAAAACCTGGTTAGAATGGATAACGGGACAGTAAGAGAACATCAACAGATTCTTAACCACCTCCATCTCCTCCCTAACCAGCCATCAAGGTGCCGGCCCTCTACCTCAAAGTACTTCTCCCCTACCCTACTCGTGATAATTCTGCTTATTAGTCCAAATGTAAATATTGCCACTGAAGTTATACAAGTCAAATAACTCAGAACTACAGGGCAGCAAGATTTACCTTGACTTCCTAAAAAGTCAAGTCCATGCTCCATACAAAGCAGTCATGCACCGACCTATCAACTGCAAAGAGCATTTCAAATGCAGATCTTCGTCCAAGTGCTATGAGCTAATAATAGCTCTGTCAGCTTCTCTCATTTTCTTCTTAGAATCTAGCTAAAAAGAAAACAATGCAGATGGCCTGAGTTGGCACGTTCGGGGTTCTGCAGGGTGTCAGTAGATGACTGAATGATTCCTTATTACTGTCTGTAAAAGGATTGTTTCGGCTGGTTTTCCACCATAAAATACAAACTATGTATTCAAGATACTCCCCCAGCTCAGCTCTTTGTTATTAACCACGATCTGCTTAAGGAGCTGTTCCACTGAAATAACTATCTGGCTTGTAGACCACGACATCATCATTAGCAACAGAACAGATCTTAGCGACAGTTTACATTTTTATGCATCACCAGAGCTGTTGCAAGGAGTAATGGAATTCCTTTTCCTTTCAGAAAGGAAGCTGCCATCGTGGTTTCTTCCCAGCCCCGCCGAGGTGATGAGTTGGGAGTTCTCTATGATATAAGACCTTTTCGGGCAGAGTAGAGTTCCTTTTTCACACAGACTTCACTACAACCCCCCCTTCACCCCCCCTCCCCGCCTCCAACCTTCACTTTATTCCTTGCTTCCACAGAAATATCCTTTCACAGAGTTACGGTTACCCAGAAATGCAAGTCTAATAGACTTCACTACATCCCCCCCTCCACCCCCCCTCCCCGCCTCCAACCTTCACTTTATTCCTTGCTTCCACAGAAATATCCTTTCACAGAGTTACGGTTACCCAGAAATGCAAGTCTAATTCTAAACCTTCTTTCCACTACTTGTGTTTTTATCTCGGGGTTTTTTGGTTTTTAATCCAAAAGAAAAAAAAAATCACACTGAAGTTTAACAGCACAGCTTGCTGTTATTTTTATTAGGATGTAATTTATAAATAAAATTTATTCTACTTTATCTACAAGGCATTGCAGTTCAAAGAGCGAGAATGTGACGGCTCCAGATGTCAAAGCCCTAGGGGATGTAGCAGCTGATCTGCTGGGTATGCACAGCAAACCCAGCACCTCTGATGGGCAACCCACGGTGCACTGTAGTGCTGCACCACACAAACAGCACGAGGTCCTGCACGGCTGCTACGTTTCCCTCCTGTTAGCTTCACATGAGAAAAAAAATTGAGAGCAGTGCATTTTTTCACGAAATGTTAATTCACCGGTGTACACTTTTTGAATGGTTTTTAATCCATTCATTGCACTGTTAAGGTGGGGTTTGTTTTTTTCCTTCCATTTCACTCAAGCTGCTGTTTCTTGTGAAGTAAATTCTTTTGAAGTGACTGAGCAGCTAATTTTTTTGAAATAACCTCATTGTTTCGATCAAACCTACTGCGTGGTTAAACATCGCTGATTATTTGCCTGCTCTTTATAATGAAAGTGTCCTCGCTATGCTGGCTGACTTTGCTGCGTTATGCCCAACATACACATTAATCACGGAGCTAATCAAGTCCTCATCTGACCTTGATTTAGTAAAACCACAATATTGCAAAGAAATCAGGTCCTCTGGAGGTGTTTTATCATACTTACAAATCTTTATTGCTACCTACTTTCTCACTTTGCAAAAGGATTGAAACATTATGGGGTACTTAGCTCATATTCTGCCTCTCTTTCTCCTCTCTGGTTATGAGTCTCAGCCAAACATTTCTTGTGGGATTTTCCTTCTTCCTGAGCATTTCAAAATAGTCTTTGGGAAAACATTTATTTTTACTAAAGGTTTCATTAAAGGACTCAATTGCAGGCAAGCACACAGTACTAAATCTCTGAAAACGTTAAGTCCACACAGGTTGTAAGTCCACCAGCCAGGTCAAACTACTCCCACAACACCACTCCCTTGGTATGTTTAACATCGCTACACAAACTGTCCCAATCCTGAAACTTGTTATAGTAAGATTGTGCGGAAAAAGGATTTGCTCTTTAATTATAATACAAACAAAGGTTCAGCTGTGCCCTAATCTTTCTTCCATGAATATTTACAGTCTAACAAGCATCAGTTCAAAGGGAAGGGAGAGATGCGACAGGTTCACATGGGACACGAGCTCTCAGACTGCAGAATGAGTTCTTACATATAAAAGCCACAGAAATAATAACTGGTACTTGAGAGATTAGATATGGAGTAGAATAAGTGTTACTTAACCCCGGGAGTTTCCGTTTCACCAAAACCCCCTCTCACATAACCACTGAAGAAGCTACAGAGACTACACCACAGCTGCTGCAGAGCAGCTCTACTGCCCTTCTCCCCCCAGACTCTCTGCTAAAGATTTACGTAACAGTGGAGCTATTAAAACGCTTTAAAAATTGTTTCAAACTAAGACTTTTTTTTGACCTTTTGGTGATGAATATGAACTGAGAGATGCTAAGGTTTGCCTTCCCCTGACGATAATCCTCTTGGAAACACGACCAGTATTCCTCCTTGCCTCGGGCAGGTGACAGTTGTAGTGATGACACACGGTGTCACACTATCAAAGTTGGACAACTTTAACTTGGAACTGGAGGGCAATCTTTAGGCTTGAATCAGTATAATGTAAGCCCCTGTATATTCCAAACACTTTATTCCACAGAGGTTTATCCTTGATTAAGCACAGTGTGGGTACTGCTCCCCCTTACAACAGTGTTCCAGTTTACCTGGGTGACCTGCCATCTGCAACACACAAAAGCTACAGGAGAGATGCTGAAGACGCTAAGTAATGAAAACAAAGACCAGAGAAACATGCCAGTATAAAGACAAGGCAGCAATAAAAGTTTTACCTGATTACACAGAGGTTCTAATTATTCCAAACCAACTTATTTTAACATAGCAATTATCTCTCACATTATGCCTGGTGTCTTGCCTCAAACAAAGAACACCCAGTTCAACAGCCTCCTTCTTACCCTCCACCTATTTAACTTTTTGCTGGGGGGAACCAACAGAAAACAACCAGACACCCCCCCCCCAAAAAAAAACCCCAAAACCCTACTCATATGGCAACTTGGAGGTCCAGGTAAACCCACTGTAGGTGTCCATGAATATTGAATTTGATGGCCTTTATCTCAGCATAAACCCAGATGAAGTGTGCTCAGAAGACAAGGGAGGAACTGCTCTGAAGTTACTGGTGGAAAACACAGTAAAATAGAAAGAGCAACAGAGCGAACCAAAAGAGAGTGTAGAACAGTTGGGCCAGAAAGCCCAGCTAATTTATGAAGTATATGTCAATCGAGACCTGGTTACACTAGATGACAAGTCATGTTTCCACTTTTCCTTCTCTCAACACAACACCCACGCGAGCGGCCCCTGCCTTTCACAGCTTTGCAGACCTGATCAAGGCAGGCTTCACTCTGAGCTGCCATCCCATGTTAATGAACCCAGAGTACAGCAAACCCAATGTACACTCAATTCAAAATCTATTTCTCTAAGAAAACTACATTTGTTTCAAAGTTCCCGGTACTTACGCCATTTTATATGCACCTGCCTGGGCCACTCCACTTACAGTGAACAAAGAAATGCCACTAAACACACCCACTCCTTCACCTGCATCTTTCAGCAGCCTCAAAACAAGCACATCCACAAATCAGAAAGAGAAGGGGGCTTCTCAGCACGTCATTCTGATCATGAAACTGCACTTCCAAGAACCAGGAGAGGGAAAAGCATCATAGCAAAGTGTCATTCAAATGTTGTCGCTATTATTTAGAGTTCGATTTAGCACTGTGTACACATCAAAGAACAAGATCGTTTTTATTGTGTCTACAAGCAAACACATTCCTGTTTCATTTTTACTGCATCTATGAGATTTTCAAATTCTAATACATATTTACATGGCTAATTAAGCATAGTGGCTTAAAAGAATTTTTTAAAATGGTAATTATCAACTGGAATTATTCCCAGAAGTAATTTCTAAAATCTGGGGCACTGCATTTGACTAAGTTTCATTGGTACTATATAGCTTCCTACTTAGTTTTTTTCAACTAAATGTAGATCACAAAACTATTTGATGCAGATGAAATTGCTATGATATCACAAACTGTGGGTTTTCACAACCAGTATTGCTTCTGTAGCAGTTTCAGAGAAGATCTGAAGACTGCCAAGACTGCAAATATCTAAGTAAGAGACTCCTTGCAGTTTGGAAAGGAAACACCAACAAGCACAACAATTGACCAAGATTATGGAGAGCCATAAAATAATCTAAAATACCAGGAACTGAAATTCCCTTTACTTGCATGCACATGAAAAGCCTCTCCCTTCTCTAAGAGTGAACATAAGCTAGCAGAGCTGTCCTTTCCATCTTGACATTCATAACTGATAGCAACCTGAAAGTATTTGTCTGCTGATTCCCCTACATGTCTTAAAATGGTCAGCCACTTCTTCAAAAGCACGTTTTAACAACCAAGTTTTACTCGAAAGTCATTCTAATTTTTTCCCAACATTCCAATGTTAACAATAAACCCTATTTAATTATTAATCTGAAAAGCTTTCGAATTTCTCCTGCGATCTGGGACAAAGGCCCCCTAGTTTAGGAAACGAGCAGTGATCACAAAGCAGGAGCCAAACTGACAATACCAGACACATCTAGCAGCCACCGCACAGAAATGAACAGGCTGATGGTTTCCTTTGTTGAAGACTCTGGAAAAGCTACTGCTGGTAGTGGCAAGAACTCAATGCCTCGGTATGACTGGGTGATAAATCCTAAAAGGACTAATTTAAAAAGCGGGTTTTTTTCCTTTTGGTAGGTGGTAGCCCTGTAATCCAATCCTATAAATCTGTGATGCAAGAAGAACACTAAGGCCCTCCTGGAATTAAATCTGGCAAAGGAGGTAAAAGACAACAAAGAAGGGCTTCAAGTACATCAGCAAGAAAGGGAAGAGAAGGAAGAACGCGGGCCCGCTGCCGAATGAGGTGGGTGCCCTGGCGACAGATGCAGAGAAGGCAGAGTTACTGAATGCTGCCTTCACTCCGGTCTTTACTGCTAAGCCCAGCCCTCAGGAATCCCAGTCCCTAGAGGTAAGAGAGAAAGTCGGGAGGAAGGAAAACTCTCTCTTGGTTGAGAGACCATCTAGGCAAGTGAATACCCACAAATCCTTAGGCCCCAATGAGATGCACTCACCAGTGCGGAAGGAGCTGCGTGATGATATTGCTAAGCCACTCTCCATCATTTTTGATAGGTCAAGGAGAACAGGAGAGGGGCCTGAGGACTTGGGGAAAGCCGAAGTCACTCCAGTCTTCAAAGAGGGGAAGAAAGAGAGCCCAGGAAACAACAGGCCAGTCGGCCTCCTCTCCATCCCCGGAAAGGTGATGAAACAGCTCACTCTGCAGGCCATCTCTAAGCATGTGGATGAAAAGAAGGTGTAGCATTAAAGGTAGGAGTTTAACTTTTGCCTGCTAGAGCCCAAAAGGGTTGCAAAAACAGTCTCAAAAAGCAGAAGAGAGGTTAATAGTTTGACTGCCAGAGCCCAAAAGAACATTTGCTGAAACAGTTTTGCAAAGCCAATAGAAATAACAAAATGCTTATTAAAGCAACAGATATAACGGGTTGGAATTGCCATTGATAAATACACTGACTGCAGTAATGCTGAGAACTAATGGGTAACAGTACTGCTAGCAAGAGGAAAAACATCCTGGGTACTTTCACCATATGGTAAAGCCTGATTCCTACCTTGAAGGTATTGAATGCCAGAGCTCAGAAG
>NW_010422929.1:0-18302 GCF_000710305.1 Buceros rhinoceros silvestris
AAATGCGCCGGTTCCATATGAGCAAGCGGAGGCTTGTACAGCGCTCGTAACCCGAATATCCGCAGCAGAAAGCTCCGGAGGATCGTGTGCTGGTGCTCGGTGCAAGAAGCAGCGCGTGTATTTAAGGTTACTTGAAAGGGAAACCGCGTATCTCATCCTAACGCTGATCTTCCATGAGATCGAAGTGGTCTTGGAGGAAGCGCGGGTTTCTCTTCCCTCCCTCCCTTCGCTTTTCTCCCTTGTCTTTCCTCCCTCCCTTCTCTTGCCGGTTTTCTGCTCTAAGCCGTAGTGAATAATGCATTGAGCAGAGCTGCACGTAATGGCTTTAGCTGTACCACATAATTAACTCCTTACTACTCTTTCACTGGTGGTTGTAGCTGGGGAAGAGAAGCTGTGCCTTTAGATGAAGCACGTTCTCGGTGGTCGGTAGCAGGGAAAGGTGCCGGGTCCCTGGCTGAGGAGGGAGCAGTCCCGCACACAAACCTGTGGCTGATCTGGCTGCCAGTGAGCACTAATTCCAGCTTATTAGGATTTCTCTCTGCTCTTTTCCCAGTCCCTTTCCTTTTTTCCTGAGTCTTCTTTCTTTTGCTTTGGGTACTGTGACTTTGGACGATGAAGAGAGCAGGAGTTGGTGATACCTAGGCTGGTCTCTCCCATCCTCCGTAGGCTTGGTCGCAGCAGGACGCCTGCCTCTGTGCAAGCCACTTAACCGATGACAGCTAATCGTGGTGTTGAGTGCTGGATGCACTTGTCTTTTGCTGCATATTCCCCCTGCGATTTTTTTTTTGAGCATATTCTGCACTATATAAAACAAAACAAACAAAAAAACCCAACAACAAACCCCTCTGTTTGTGGTGTTTGGCTTACAGCCCCACACAGAGACAGGGCTACACTGAGATGGCAAGCAGGTGACAACTGAGAAAACCCAGAAGTCACAGTGGAGTTGTGTGTTCCATGGCTGCTGATGCTTCTGAGGAAGCAGGTGTTTTAAAATGAAAATAAGGGGAAGATAAAAGGGGGGGAAAAGCTCAGCTAACAGATGTGCCAGGGTCCTGCTAACGTGGGCACTGAGGGTGGGCACTGCCCTAATCTGGCAGGCAAACCCGGTGTGCCTCTGCTCGGCACTAGGTCTCAACGCTCACCCTGATCATCTCTATTCCTGTAACTCATGCCACACAACCACTGTTGCAGTCTGTTTAGACAGGCAGCAGGTCAGGAGGACGAGTTTCACAGCTGTGTCTTGGCACTGCTGGCTCCTGAGCCCTGCCGCTGCCTTGGGATGTGCTCTCGGACTGCTGCCTTTGTCTCCACGGCACCTTGCCTTGCAAATCTTGAGAGCTTTACGAACGCTGAGTGCTGGGTGGTGGTTTGTGATGCTCACCTCCCCAGACCTGTGTTTCTGGAGATGCGTCTGAGCTCAGGGGCCTTTGCCAAGCGTGGTCCTGCCCCTTGCTGTGTTTAGCTGCAGTGGGCCGCTGCAGCCCGTGGCAAGATGCAGAAGTGCTCTGGGGAGGCCGTCTTAGAAGAACTAGATGCTATTCGAGCTGCCCAGATGGCATCCGGAATAAAACAGAGGGAGCAGGTTACAGCTGGTAGTGCTTCATTGTGCCTTTGTTGTGTTGGTCGTTTCTGCTTCAAGTCAGAGCGCAGCAACTTCTGCTGCTGGTTGGGAGTGTCCTCCCTGCTGTGTGACTGCAGCCTCTGTGGGACTTCTTGGTGATGGTGGGGAATGAGCCCCCTGGCCTAAAGCTGTGCATCCATCCTGCTTGACTGGAGAGCCTTCCCTGGTGGCTCAGAGCTGTTGACTGCCAAATTTGCATGTGCTGAGGGCCACAGGAGGATGACACAGAACCTCTCCCTGCCACCGTATCCCCCTGGCTGTACCAAAGCTGGGGTCCAGATCCTGGCAGAGTCAGCCGAGCTTTCCTCCTATGCAAGAAAAGCCTCTCAGACTCAAGCTTTAAGTAACTTCACAACTAGCTTCAGAGTCCTTAAAAAGCAGTAATGATCAGGTACCAACCGCCTAGAAATAACCCTGGTCTCATTCAGCAGGCCTGAGGTCCAGTGTATCCCAAGGTAACTGCAGAGGTCCATCAGAGGTAAAAGTAGGCTTGTTCTGCTTTGAGGCTGCTGTTCCCCGCAGAGACTGCTCAGAGAGGAGGGAGTGAGCCGTGATCTCGCTCATCATTACCAAGAGCACCACGCTCTGCTCTGCAGCCTTATTTCAGTGTCTGAGGGGTTACCTGAGGGCTCGGTTTCACAGGGAGGCTGTTATTGCTGGTGATGAATGGATGGAGCAGGATTACGGCTCGGGAGCCAGGTCAAGGTTATGTGGCTGAGAGTTAACAGGAAAACCCTGTTACTCCTGCTAGACCCCACGCAGGTTTGCAGAGAGCTGGGTCCGCACCGATGGCACTGCTGCTTGCGGGAGCGTGGTGCAGGGATGTGCCAGGAGCATCCATGTGTGTGCCCATGTGCCTCTCACGGACATGCTAGCGGGTGGCTGGAGATCCCATGAGGACAGATGTTCCCCATGCCAGTGTTTGCTACCGCTTCCTGAGCCAGTTTCTGGTTGCACACAGTGCTGTGCTGTGTCACTTTGATTTCTTTCCGGTTTAGATAGCTGCTGGGACTGCTGGAGTTGGGGAGAAAGACAGCAACTTAAAACCTTTGGAGTGAATTAAATTGCCTTAACGTTATGTATAAGTATCATGACTTTGATCCCTGGATTTTGGTCCAAGCTGCCACTGGGAATGGAGGCGGCAGCAAGAGGAGACGCTGTGAGTTTTCGGTACTGCCTGGGTGCCCTTTGCCCTGTACCCATCCATAAACCATTGTACCTTACAGCTTGATACCATCAATCAGGGCTTTGCAGGCTATCATCAGCTCATCGCTTGAATTTCCTGGACTCAAAAATAGTATCAATAAGAGAAGATTAACACTAAAAGTGACGAGAGGGAAACCTCTGGCTGTCAGCAGGAGCAGCTTCGTGAGACAGGCGGCTGCACTCTAGCACAAAATGTTGCAGTGCATTAGGATTATTTTTGTCTTCTTTCACCCCAAAACACCCTCAATAATGCCTGCATGTGATTTGAGCTCGACTGCCTATTTTGGAAAAATACCTAGTCTTGCTTTAAAGACTTAATTGAAGGCTACTGCGTCTCTGGGGAAATCCTCCTCAATATTTAGAGGGTGTCGTCTTCTAAATCCCTGACAATAAAGTACAACTTTCCTCCTCCCTTTCAGAGTATCTATGAGATGGAGAGAACACGAGGCTTCCTATACATTTAAAGAAAAGTGTGTGAGTAGTGAAAAATAAATTACTCACACAGCGTAATTTCTTGTGCCGCTCCCATACGTGCCAGCTCTATTCCTATAGAAACCGCTGGCGTGCGGGTTTGCTCGGCTGGCTGCGGGCTGTGTTACCGGGTCAGGAAGCCACTTGGCTTTGAAAAATTGAATTGCATTTATTAACTCCGAAATGCTATTGAATTAAACAGCCGTTAAGCACCGACACTGTAATCTCGTATTTGTAATGACCCTGGAGGTTGTGGGTAATGAAAATATAAATGCTGTGACCTGGAATGAAATTAGAGACCTCATAATCACGGAAAATGGCATCGGCATCCTTCATGGTTTCATAGGGCTGGAAATCAATCTTGGGTCATTGCAGAGTTGAGAAATGTGGGTGGAAATCCAGAATTACTGCTCTGCGCTAGCCCGTTCCTGCGGCCTCCCTGACCGGCCGTAAGGTCTGGCTCCATTGGTGCTGGCCGGAACGTTTACTGGAGTTTTGGCCCCAAAGCGATGGTTGTGGTCGCAACATTTGCCAGCACACACCCTGCACCAAGCGAGGTCTGAAAGCACCATGGAGCAGCACTGGGTTCAGGGGAGAGGAGCATTGAACACTGCTTGTAGGAGATACGCAGCATGTTTCAGCTCGATCAAGTAACTAAATACCTTTTATTCTGCTGAAAGATAACCCCGGCTTAGGGTTTACTGGGCAAATTCCGCTGTGGATGGGTGAGTACCAGGGAATCCTGAGCCCGGGGTGCCATTGTGCTGCTGCAGATGCTGCCTACAAGTTTTTAATCAGCAAATCCAGTAATGAACCTGCTTAATTATTACAGTCCCTTGCCTCTGCACTTCTACAGCTGGAACTTTTGAGGATTTAAACCCATCACCTGGCACCTTGGGAAAGCATCCCAGTGGGGCCCTGCACTGCGAAACGGCCTGGGTGAGAATCTCCAGCAGCATTGGTTTCAGCCAGGGGTGGGATGCGATGCCTCTGGGCTTCCCCGTATCCTTCAGGTCAGGTTTGTTGGGAAAGTGGCAGTGCTCTGTGTGGGTGAGGTGCGGAGAAGTGCCATCTCTGCACAATATTCAGCTGGAAGAAAACCACATCAAGAAACCTCTGCTAAAAAGGAAAATAAATTATTCCCAGGCTGATCATGTGGCTCAGCAGCAGATTTTAGTCTGGAAACGGTATATGGAAAATATTTAGTGAAGCTGCTGTTCTTTGCAGCCTGTGATGAATTCAGCAACTTGACAGTGGGGCTTTGTTTTTCCCCGTAGGGTCATCTTAGATTTGTTTATTATGTGCTTCTTTATAGACAATCTGTTTGAGTGAATAACATTTGCCCAGGAACCGATTTTTTTGTCTCAAAGGCAGTTCCGTCAAACGGTTCATAGTCCCATGCAACGGAATAATCTGTGTTTAATGCATATAAACCCGGTGAAACCTGAACCAAGGATCGAAGTGTGTTGCCTCCAAACCGATGCCAGGCACTTTTAACCTTGGTGTTCATTTCTCTGTTCTTATTATAGCCTCAATCAACTGAAATAGCTGAAGGAAAAAATAGTCTGAGGTCGAGAAGGGGTGGGTGGCGAGAAAAGCGTGTTTGCCTTTAGCACGTTCTTGAGATCTTGAGTGTGGTGGCCACTCATTTCTCCTCAGATTTCTACAACAAGACGAGCCTGGTTTTGAGACCGAGCCAACATCTGGCCTCTTCTGGCATCCCATGCTTCACTGATGGTTTTAAAACAACTCTAAAGCACAGGTCTAATGCCAGGTTAAGGTATTGGGACAATGATGCTGGAAGTGACTGTCCTCCCCAGCAGGAGGCAGGAGACATGTGGCTGGTTCCTGGGGGTGGCATCTCTTCAGCCCCTGGAAGCTGCTGCCACGCTCGCGGGCTGTTGGCAGAAGATGAGTGTGCAGAATGAAATGGGCATCCCTGGTTCAGCTCATCTAGGGTGGCGAGTGGTGCTGGTAATGGTCACACCCCATTGGAACTAGGAATATTCCTAGTTTGAATGAATTCAGGGCTGTGTTACTCCGAATCTTCAGCATGTCTCTAGAACCTGCTGTTTTCCTCCATTAATTTAATCAAGGCAAATTATTTTTAAAAGACCTTTATAAATCATTATCTTTATGAGTAACTGCTCATGGCAGACTTTTCCCTCTCCTCATTTGCAGTCAGCCAGCAGTTGTTTTTCAACATGCCTCGGTTTTCATTCCCTTTCTCCTTCCCCACTTTGCAGCTGGTTTTGATTTTATTTTATTTACTAAACAAATTTTCTGGGAGAAAGAAAAGTATTTGTGATGCTGCCCTGCACAGAATCAAGTCTAGGGATATGTAAGATAAGTCCCGATCCTGGAAACGTGCTTGGCAGCCACTGATGGATAACAAGAACGTACAGAATCACAGGAATGTTTTGGTTGGAACAGACTCATTGAGTCCAACTTTTCACCCTGCACTGCCAGGTCCCCACTAAACCATGTCCCTCAGCACCACATCTACATGTCTTTTAAGCACTTCCAGGGATGGGGACTCCACCACTGCCCTGGGCAGCCTCTTAAAATGCTTGACAATTCTCTCTAAAGAAATTATTCCTCATAGTATGGGGCCGCCGCCATGGCCCTGGGCAGCCTCTTAAAATGCTTGACAATTCTCTCTAAAGAAATTATTCCTCATATCCAACCTAAACCTGCCCTGGCACAACTGGAGGCCGTTTCCTCTTGTCCTGTCACTTGTTACTTGGGACAAGAGACCAACACCCACGTCACCTCAACCTCCTTCCAGAGAGTTGTAGAGAGTGATAAGGTCTCCCCTGAGCCTCCTTTCCTCTAGACTAAACACCTCCAGTCCCCTCAGCTGCTCCTCATAACACTTGTTCTCTAAACCCTTCACCAGCTTCATTGTCCTTCTTTGGACACGCTGCTGGGGATGCAGCCCAGGATGTGGTTGGCTTCTGGCTGCAAGCGCACGTTGCTGTCTCATGTCCAGTTTTTCATCCAGCAGCACCTCCTCCACAGGGCTGCTCTCCATGCCATCATCTCCTAGTCTGTGTTGATACCAGGGACTGCCCCAACCCAGGTGCGGGACCTTGCACTTGGCTTTGCTGAACCTCATGAGGCTCACACAAGCCCACTTCTCCAGTTTGTCCAGGTAAATCTCACCTGGGCAGGCTGAAGGCCATATTGTTTTTTTCCTTTTTGTCTCCAAATTGCAGAGCTGCCACCCTGGGTGCAGAGGACCTCATCTCTAGGAGCAGGACCCCCTGTTGACCAGGGAGAAGCATGGTCTTCTCCAAAAAACACTTCAGGGCAGGTTCTTTGTCCTGTGGGTGAGCAGCTGCCACAGCAGACAGGGCAGGTGCAGGTCCCCGGGAGAATGGGCAGGGAAATCTCCATTGTTATGTGGTCCTTGTGGTAGGCAGCGGAGCCAGGACATGGCGAGGAAGTGTTGCACTGGAAAGAGAGATGAGGGCAAAGGACTCCCGACCCAGGTGGTGACCAGCTTCATTAGCAGCCCTAATTAGGGACCAAGCTCTGGACCTGATTGCTGGACACAGCAGAGCACACTGCAGCCCCACTCCTTGTGCAGCTGCGAAGGCAGGATGGGGTGGCAGGGTCCAGGTGTTGGCTCCAGCGAGCGGGGACCGGAGCTGCTCCACTCACCTCTCCAGAGGAAAGCAATAGCAGTGCTCAGGTGCAACGTGCTTTGGTATAATCATGGCGCCTGGTCACACTTCAGAGTGGGTCATGGACAGTGCTTTTATCAAATGATCATTGGGCAGGAAAAAAATAGGTGGGGATGTGGTCATGGCAGGGTCCAGGTGTTGGCTCCAGCGAGCGGGGACCGGAGCTGCTCCACTCACCTCTCCAGAGGAAAGCAATAGCAGTGCTCAGGTGCAACGTGCTTTGGTATAATCATGGCGCCTGGTCACACTTCAGAGTGGGTCATGGACAGTGCTTTTATCAAATGATCATTGGGCAGGAAAAAAATAGGTGGGGATGTGGTCAGCAGTAGTGCCTTGGTGCTGCGTGCCCGGCTTGCAGGTATGAGGGGCTGCTCAGGAGACGCAGCATGCTGGTACGGGGCTGCTGTGGCTGCTGAGCTGGCGTTTGTGCCAAGAGCCATGTCTGGGTGCTGGCGTGCACTGAGCTGGAGCCGATGCGTGTTCCTGATCTGCTTGTTTCCGTTTGACCTTCTCCTGTTACTGCCTCTTACTGTAAATAAGTCTTCGTGCCTCGTGATGTTTATCCCCAGAAGTGTTTCAGGAGATCATCATGCTGCCTCCAGCCTGGCCTCTGCGAGGCACAGGCCTTGCTCCGGCTTCGCTCCTGTGCTCATCCGGGCCACAGCCCCCCAGAACTGGGACTTCTGAGGATGCTCTTCTGCCAGCAGTGGTGGGATGGTGCTGGCAGGACCCCAGTGTGTCCTTCAGACCCACCACGTGTTGTGCTTCATTCCCGAAGATGTGGAGACCTTTGGCTCTTTGGAGGGCATCTGCTGCCTGAGCTTTCCGCATGGCCCGCTCCCTAACAGGACCTGACTTTCTCCACCGACTCTGCATTCAGGTTCACCCTGTCTCCCAAGCCAGCAAGGCTTTACACGGACCTTTGCCTCTGCTCACACTCCTGGCGCGGCACTTACGCCGTGGTACCTCCCACCACAGTGCGTACTTGGCGCAGAGGTCTCATTGTGCTGGGGTTTAATGGAATGTATTTTGCGGTATTTATTTGGTATTGAGGGAGGCTGTTGTGTGAGCAAACCCAGACGGAGAGAGACGCAGCACACAGACCTGGGGAGCCGGGAGGAGCCCCACAGCGCTGCTGTGCCCCGAGACTGCAGTGCCTGCACCTCACTCCCCAAAACAGCATGAGCAAAGCCACCATCACAGGAGTGTTTTTCAGGGGAATGGCTGGTTTCCTAAAATTGAGCTTTTCTAGCCCTGTCTCTTTCCATTTAACATTTTTTTTCTGCCATCCAAGTTTCCCAAGTCCTTGAGTCCTTTAAAAGCTTTACCTGTTGAATGGGTAAAATATGGGGTGATCCCTGTCTGCACACCTTGCTGGGGAGCTCTGGCCGAGCTTTATAACCATGTCCGTAGGATTCCGGTAGTTTCTTTCTGCTGCTCCATCTGCAGCCCCCTGGGGTGCAGGGGAGGCAGGGATGGGGGGATACTCCTTCTCCAAAGTAAGTGGTGGCAGCAAGTCCAAGACATGGCAGATGTTCCCTCCACCACCCAGCATCTGCTCTGCTTCCGAAATCTTGCTGTGCAGTGTCTCAGCAGTGTGCTGAAAAATCCCTGGTCCCTTTCAGCACGTAAAAACCCCTGAATCCCATGAATTCCCTCCTAATCAAATCCCAAATGGCTACATCAGGAAGGAAAGTCCTGTGGATTAAGGGACAGTGTCACAACACACCAGGTGAACAAGGTGCAGCAGCAGAGGACACAGAGGCTGCCTGATTTTGGAACCCGAGGATTCTCCTGAAGCATCAGGGAGCAGGTTTGGGACAAAACATCTCTCTGAATAAATGCTGTGGGGATGAGAAGTGCCCTTCTCATGTTAAACAAGGCGGTGGGTGGTTGCTTTGGGTGGCCAGGGAGTCCGTCCCTCCTCGTCCTGACGTCCCCAGGCCTCACTCTAGCTGAGTGCCTCTGGGTTGCCCAGAGGGCAACCGGTTGTTGCTGGGGACAAGCTCTTCCATGGGGAAGGCCCATCACCTGCCAAGCACCTGCATCCCTGCAGATACTGGGAAATAGGAGCATCTCTGTGAGGACTTCAAACACCTCCATGTGTTTTTGAGGTCTCTAAACTGGATGTGGTGAGCCTGGTGCTCT
This sequence comes from Buceros rhinoceros silvestris, assembly GCF_000710305.1. Classification (NCBI taxonomy): domain Eukaryota; kingdom Metazoa; phylum Chordata; class Aves; order Bucerotiformes; family Bucerotidae; genus Buceros; species Buceros rhinoceros. Next base: position 9,136 of record NW_010422929.1, read on the forward strand.
GCTGTAGTGAAAGCAGCAGCAGCTCATCCAATCGTGCATTGATAAATAAGGTTTTTGAGATGCTTGAAGTGCTATATATCATCCGTTTTCCTTGGCCAAATGTATTCGGTCAGAGGTGGTGGCAGGGTAGCCCTGCCAGCTGGAGGTCTGGTGGGTTGGTGGCTGTGGCCTCCTTTTCTGCCTGTTAAGTAACAGTTACGGTTTTCTGCATCTCCAAGTGCTTTACAGAAAAGGCCAAGATGATGGTCCTTGCTTGTCACTGAGGAAAGGGAAGTGCCTTGAGTTAAAAGCTGGTCCTCAGGGCAGGAGAGTGCCATGGGCAGGAGGGCTGTGCCCGGGGATGGCAGTATGGAGAGCCCCATGACCTTTGCGCCTCTCTCACTGTGTTTCTGGGCTTGGGAGGAAGAAGTGTTCTGAGCTGTAATGCGATGCTCCTCTAACCTGGGCCTGAAAATCACCCCAACAGAGAGGCTGAATGCCTCCAGAGATGTTCCCCCTGCAGCAGCCTCGTAACAAGAGGGAAAGATGCTGCAGGTGAAATGTTGCCAAGCCTGGAAGGGAGTAGGGGACCAGAGAAGCTGCCTAGGGAGAAGCTGGCCTCAAATGGGATTGGGGATGGGATTGGGGATGGGATGGGATGGGAAGTTCCTGTGCTGATGGTGGTGCTTGGGCAGGCTGCTTGAGAAGGGGATGGGTCTCTGTCTCCCCCACAATTGCCTGCAGGGTTTGGACGCCTCCATCCATCTTACTGTTCCCAAGCTGCTGCTCAGCCCCAACAGTCCCAGGAGTGCCATCGGATCCCAGCAGTTTGCGGCAGGTGCCAGTGCCCCTGGCCTGACCCAGCCAGGCAGGGAGGAGAGGCCTTAAAAATACATTTGTCATGCAAAACCAGGACAGAAATAGCCCTGCCAGGGCTTGGAGGTTTTGTTTGACTGTGGGGGTGCATCCCAGGCTGTCAGCAAGCAGAGGTGTTAGCAGATGGCTCCCTCCTTTCTGACAGAGAAAGAAATAGCATTGAGCAGCCATCCTGCCATTCCCCAACACCAACATCTGCATTTTTCTGTCCCCCAGCTCCAGCTGAAGGGGGTCACACATTTGCTATGCGCCAGCTTCATTTCTTCCTGGTGAAAAGCTCTGGAACCTTTGCTTCAGGTCCTGGCAGCTGCCTGAAGCAGCCCTGGCAGGAGGTTCATTTTTACTCAGAGGATGCCAGACCCTTTCCAGGGGTTAAGAGGCTGCAGATGCTGGACAGGGCAGTTGTGCCTTTCTTCCTGCTTCTCCCCAGGTGGCATGGGTGACTTATGCTCTCTCTCATGTTTCTTGGTGAGAGGTGTCTTGCGCAAGACCTGAGCTTCCTGCTAGATTACGCGGTGGTTTGCTTTTGAAGCCCTATCCAGAGCAATACCTCATGGGAGGTCTTTAGACCCTGATGCAGAAGGTGCTCCTTGGATGGGTGAGCTGCAGAGGAGGTTGGTCCCCAGCACCGGCCTGTGTCTCTGGTGGGGCTCAGCCTGCTGTTTGGAGCAATTATTTGACTTTCTGATACCACCACGGGGGCCAGAGGCCCTGCACAAAGCAGCAGGCTGGAAGTGCTCCCTGTACCAAATCTGGCTCTGTCTGGGGAGCACAAAATCGGGCTTAGGAGAAGGTGTGGATAGGTACAGGCAGGCGGTCAGGGAGGTTCCCTGGGCAAGTTGGCAGTGATCCTGCTAGTTCCCACATTGGCAGTGTGCGGGCGCCAGCCGGAGCCCAGCCCAACCCTTTACGTGCGAGCGCTGCTGGGAGCCGTGGGTTTATTTTCAGCCCTTGCTCCGTCCCCTGAAAACCATCTGCTGCCTCCGGCGGGGCTGATTTGTTGGCTTTGAGTCAACAAAGCTAAACCTCCCCCCAAATTTTTCAATTTTTGGCTGCAAACCAGGATGCTTTTCATGCTCATCTTCTGCCTCCTGCCCCCATGTTCTCTCCCCACCCTCCCACAAGTGCTTTGGATGAGAAGTTTTGGGTTGGGACTGACCCCTCCCTCAACTTCATGCAGAGCCCACTTCGTGGGCAGAGCACTGGGGTGCTGCGACACAACCCAGGTATCCCAGGGGTGCCCATGCCCCTTTGCAGAGGGTACTAGATGATCACCAGGCTTAAGATGAAAACTTGAGCTTAATTATGTCGAGTTGCTAATTAGCAGTGGTCGTGGTGGCTCCGCTGAGTGAAAGCAAAGATGCTGAGAAATGCACTTAGTGAGGACTTGGCTCAGCTGGTCTTGTAGATGTGGGTGCCACCACAAAGGGAAGGGTTGAAAAGCAATCGGAGGCAGCCTGAGTCTGATGAATATGTGCTCCCCGTGTACAGAGCAGCTTTCAAGGCTTCCCAGGGCTGTGCCTGCAAAATCCCCCCACTCAGAACCTGCTCTGCTGGAGCCATGTGGGACCTTCTGCGGGAGCACAGGGCTGTGGTCCCCTCCAGAAGTTTTTATCACCCGGCCGAGTGGCCAGGTGGGGATGGCTGTGAGCCCAAGGTGGTCAGGGGATGTTGGCCATGAGGAAGGGGGACAAAATCAGGTTTGAGGTTAGCTGCAAGTGACTGTCTCCTTCCCAGCATTGTACCCAGCTGGTGAGTACCGGGGTCAGCAGCACGTGGCGTGTCTGGCTGGCTGGCTTTTACCTGGTTTTAGCTGGATGGGGACAGGGCAGAGGCAGGGCTCAAAGCATGCTCAGCAAATGAGCTCCAGATTTCCAGCTCTCACTGGTTTTATTTTGCAACCGGGTCCAAACCACGAGGCTTGTTCTCAATAAAGCGGAGTAAACAACTCCAAAAAAGCACCAAAAAAGAGGGGGAAACAGGCTGTTTTCGAATCAGGCTTCCTAACCGTTTCACAGGGCGGGGCACAGCATTTGGGAGAAGCCCAGGAGAAGATGCTGGGGTGTTTGTCTTCGGAGCCCAGAGCTTTGCTGGTGCTTGGGTTTAGCTACATGTAGCTCGCTCATTGCCAGCCCTGCGGGGAGTGTCACTTTGCAATTATCTGCGTTCTTTGGGGGGTTGATGGGACCCCTAAGCTTTTGGATGAATAACGGGCTATTTTCTGCTCTTTGCTATGAAGCCCTGAATGGTTTTCACCAAAACCAACCTGCCAGTCCAGCCATAGCCAGGATGGTGTGGTGACTACTCTGCACGCGTAGTCAAATATCCTTCATCCAGCACCATCAAGGGGTGTTGTGGACGTTTGCTGGATAGCAGTGAGCTACAGCCGTGCTGGGTGGGTCTGACAGCCCCTCCAACAGCACCCAGTGGGTGCCACTGAAACGAGTCACTAATTAGGGTGTCTCCAGTTCTGTATAAGAGCCTTCATCAAGTGCTTCCTTCCTGGATGGGACTGCAAACAGGGGTACAGTCCGGGCGCTGGGTGAGGAGCCTTCATCTGCAGCAGCCACATAGCCAGTGACTTGGGACTAACCCTCAGCAGACATTTGCTGAGTGTCTCCAGGACATCGATCCCGAGGCAATCAAGAGAATCTGGGCTGCCTGGAAAAGCCTTCTTCCAATCACCTCCTTACCGCTGCTCTCCAGATGTTCCCTGTGAGGAGGCAAATGAAGGATCCTTAAAGTTACATCTTTTAACAGGCCATCAGTGCTCTTCTCAGCAGGGAAGGACGTTCATCAGCAGTCACACAGATCCTTGTGCTGAGATCCAAAGGCTGTGCTGGATGGTGCCTCCTTCAGAAGGAGTTTTTGCATGCAGAAGACAGTGTGCATGTGTGCTGCAAGGATGAATTTTGGATGGCAGTCAGCGGTATCACCTGTTTGCCTGCACAAGCGGGGGAGACATGGGAAGACAGAGATAACCCACTGCTCCCTGTCTAGGAGGCACCTAAAGACCAAGCTGGGCTTTGGAGGTACTGCCTGGCTCTGGTGGGATGTTCCTAGACAACTGCTGTGTTCCTGCAGCTCCCGATTTTAACAAGGGACTGGGGGGACACGCAAGAAGGGAGCTCTTGGTGGCAGCTCAGCCTTGGTGCAGTCGGCTTTTGGAGCTCATTTACTCAGCAGCTCCTTACAGCCTTCACATATGGGCGCTGCAAGTACAGAGATGTGACTGCTCTGGAGCTCAGTTATTTACAGCTCACTGCAGTTGACTTACACTGTCCCCGCCAGCAGACTGAAGGGGGAAGAAAAACCTGGAATGAGCCAGGGGATACAGAAATCCCTCTCTGCGTTTTTCCCCCTGTTGTTACAAGCCCTGAGCCTGTCCCAGCCCAACATGCTGATAAACATGGGGTTTGGGGGATATCTGGGAAGCAGCAGGTAAATATCTTTGGGTATAGGTGGACTATGTAGAAAAGTGGCAAGAGCTTCTCCTCACTTTCCCCTTAAAATGTGCATTTAAAGCTAAAGCAAATTCTCCGTGGCCAGCTGAAAACAAAAGAGCTTTTCAGTCTCACTGTGCCCAGCTCCATCCTTGCAGCATTTACATAATGGGCTCTGTTGAGCTTTGCTCCTCTTGGATGCTCTTTGAATATGATGTGTAAAACAAAAGAGCCCTTCACAACGTTAAAAGTCAAATGTCCTCCTGAAGTGTCTCAGTCTCTTGGCTGATGGGTCTGGTTTCCCCAGTTTCCCAGGGAACAGGATTTGCAGACTGACCCCAAGTGTAGTGGTGTGAGATGCGGTGGCAGAGATGTCTTCCAGGAGCACCGTCTCGGCACTGCTCCTTGGGGTTACCAAGCCAAGCCTTGGCTGTCAGCAGCTGCAGTTTTCACCGCCACAGAAGGCAGGTCCTTGTGGGGAAGGCAGAGCTCCTGGAGGACATCACAAAGAGCTGCCAGGGGTGAAGAAAGGTGGTGTCATGCCTGCAAAGAACCTTCAGAGCTGAGATAAGAGGCAAGTGTACAAGGTGAACTTGCGCCTGAACGAGGTGCAAGTGTACAATTCACGTGCTCAGGGCTGATGACGCCCGTGAGCTGGCTCTTTCCTGGCTGCCCACCCCTGTACTCAGCCCACAGCCACATCCATCCCAGCAGTGTCTCTTGAGCGGCTTTGATTGGCAAGTTCTTAAAGCTCCCTGGGGTTTTATTTTCACTTGTTTTGGGTTGTTCTTTTCTTTTAATAGTAGAGCTCGTTTCTCGTTTTCATGCTGATGACCAAATATAAGTGGCTTGCAGCCACTCAAGCAGACATCGTAGCCAGTTTGCTGTTCTTGGTTGCTTCATTCCCATGATTTATTTAGTGTTTCTCCTCTCTCCACCCAAGGTGGAGCTGCCTGTCAAGGTGTTTTCCTCTAGGTCCATTTGGCAGGAGCAGCTGCATGGTCGTCAGGAAATGCTTGGGCTTCTTTAAGGATAGTTTGGTTTTCTGGGTTTGTTTTTTTGTTTTGTTTTTTTTTTTTTGTCGTACAAGTGATTTGTCTGTAGGTTCATCCATGCTAATTGGGAGCGGGGAGGAGTGAAGCCAGGCGAAGGGCAGCCTGGCCATGCTCAGTCAACTTCTGCTTCTCTTTATTCTTGACTCGCTGTATCGCTGTTGGATTTCTTAAAGCAGCTTTCTCTGCCTCGATTTCTCTCTGTGTTTCGTGTGTCTCATTTCTGCCTGGCTCCATTTCCTTCTTTGCTCCTCAATCCCCTCCCCCTCTCCTCCAGCTGCTTTTTAACCTGTTCACCTCCCCTGCTCTCCTCTCTCCCCTTATGCAGCTCGCTCCGTGTTTTCTCTGCAAGCTGGCTGGCTGGCTGCATGATGGATGTAAAGTTTGCAGGGTGCTTGTCCTTCACAGCCCGGTGACCCCTTGAGGTGGAACCTGAACCTCCCTCGGATGCTGGCGCTCGCTCAGCCATGTAACCTGTTCACTTGACTCATCCAGATTTGAAGGGATGGGAAGGGAAGAAAAGCCTCGCAGCCATCAATCATCCTTGACCCTGCCCAGACCGAGATTTGCAGTCCAGCTCTCATGTTAAATTATTGCACTTTCCCTCCTCCTCCTCACTCGAGCTTTACTTCAGCATCCCAAACCTTCCCATTTCTGAGCAGAGCTTGTCTCTGACTGAGGTTGTGTTGTGCAGGTGCTGTAGGGTGAGCCCCTGGGGGGATCTTTAAATTACGATAAACTCGGTTTTATTACTGCAGCGATGAGGGTTTAATGCTCCTTAACTCCCTTCTCTTGGCTTGGTCACTCACATTTTCTTATCTTGAGCTGGACCGAAGCAGCTGCTGTGGTGGCAGGCAGCGTGGGAGTCCTGCAGCCATCTAGAAAACTCACCCAAGGGTCTGGGGGCCCCTCACCACCCAAAGCCCCCAGCAGGTCCCACCCATTGCCATAGGATGCTGGTTCCTGTGGGGTTTGGGGGCTGCTCAAGGAGGGCATCCACTGGGCAGGAGGCACTGGTGATGTCCCATGGTTTTCACAGGCAGATTGCTAAATAAGAAGCTAAATTCTGTTTTGTTAGGAACTAAGATAAAAATAAAAATAAAGCCCCACTCTTTTGCACAGAGTTACTCATGTGTAGCAAAAAATAGAGCTGGTATGCAATGCCTGCAAACTCCAGGAGCTGCAAAGGCACTAGCTGGCACTTTGGGACCAAGGACAAGGTATTATTTATAGCCAGGCTCAATAAATCATTCCTCCGAAGGTTTTCTTCTCCTTCGAGCCTGCTCTCTCTTCCTTTTCTAGCACTGCTGTCCTTTTCCCTTTCCACTACTCCAACATTGCCCTAATTGTGCACAGACTCATAGGGAAGCAGCATCTCTTCCTTCTCTGGTCCCAAACCAGAAGGCACCATGTAGCGGGAACACGTTCCCAGAGGTGAGTTAAACCAGCACCGTGCAGCCAGAGATGAATTTCACTACACTTGTCCCTGTGCTTCATCAGAGCTGGATCTTTGTTTGCAAGTGCAGATAATTTTAAAGAGGACCTTTGCGCAGCAGCAGCAGCAGCAGCAGCAGTAAGGATGTGTCTGGGAGCCGTGGGGTTATTCCTCAACCTCCTCCACACTTTTTGTAAACAAAACCCCTGTGATTTTAAAGTCCAAAGATTTGTGTCCAGTGATCAGCAGAGAATAAAACCTCAGTCTTACTTATGACTTGCCTGGTGTATTTTGAATAATCAATTTATCTAGCATCAGGCACTCAGGAGGGTATTGGAGGACAGTGCTGCAGGGTCAGAGGGTTGTGAGGAGGGAGTTAAAACCCTGAGGAGGAGGTTTTTGAGAGGCTGCTTGAGAGTAGAGTTGCTTTGATCTTGCTTTGGCAGATGTTCTCTGCATGGAAAGCTGCAGGGAGCCTGTGTGGTGGGTGGCAAGGGACTGTCATTGTGTCATGACCCACTGCAGTAGAGCCTAACCCTGCTCATTCCTCATCTTCCAGCCCATCACTTCATCGCAGCGACGGCGTGCCAGGAGGCAGACTACGGCTGGATGATCCAGCACTACTGCCTGAAGCAGTTCCAGCTCAGCATGGAGGGCATCGGGCAGCGGCTCTGGTGCGACTGGGATGAGACTGTGGGGTAAGTGAGGTCTCTTTGCTCACTCTGTCCCTTCCTGGCATCCTGGCACCGCCTGCACATGTATGATTTTGGGGTGTAAGGAGGTCACTGGTGAGTTTTATTTTGGTGGGAGGGCACAAATGTACCATTTCACTTTGCTTTGCTGCTGATGCTGCCCTGGCTCCATCCCTGCTGGGTCCAGCTGAAGAGGCTTCCCTATCCTGGTATCTTGTGGGGGAACCATGAGGTGGGCTTGGAGGGGAGAGCAGTGAACATTTTCTACCTGGGCTTCAGTGAGGCTTTTGACACCATTTCCCATGAGATCCTCACAGACTAGCTGATGGAGTGTGGGCAGGATGAGCAGACAGTGAGGTGGGTTGAAAACTTGCTGAACATCCGGGCCCAGAAGGTGGTGATCACTGGACAAAGACCAGCAACTATCAGTGTTTTGCAGGGGTCTGTGCTGGGTCCAGTTCTGCTTAACCTCTTCATTAATGGTCTGGGTGATGGGGCAGTGTGTACCCTCAGCAAGTTTGCAGATGTCACCTGACTGGGAGGAGTGGGTGACACAGCAGAGGGTGGTGCTGCTGTCCAGAGGGACCTTGACAGCTGGACAAATGGGCTGATGGGAACCTCATGAAGTTCAGCAAAGGGGAATGCAAAGTCCTGTACCTGAGGAAGAATAGCTCCAGGCACCAGGATGTGCAGGAGGTCACCCAGCTCGAAAGCAGCTCAGCAGAAAAGGACTTGGAGTTTCCGGTGGGCTCCAGGTTGAACATGAGCCAGAAACTGCCCTTGCAGCAAAGGAGGTGAATGGTATCTGGGGACTGCGTTACAAGAAGTGTTTCTAGCTGGTCAAGGGAGAGGATCTTTGCCTCTACTCAGCACTGGTGGGACCACCCCTGGAGCGCTGGTTCCAGTTTTGGGCTCCCCAGAGAGAGACCAGTGCAAGAAAGACATGAACATACTGGAGAGCGTCCAGCAAAGGGCGATGAAGGGACTAGAGTGTGTGTCCTTTGAGGAAAGTCTGACAGAGCTGGGTCTGCTCAGCCTGGAGAAGAGAAGGCTTTGGGGATCTTACTGAGGTATATAAATACCTGAAGGGAGGGTGCAGAGGGGAGGAAGCCAGAATCTTCTCCGCCATGCCCAGTGACAGGACCAGAGGCAATGAGCACAAACTGAAGCCCAGGAGTGTCTCTCTGAACATTGGGAAATGCTTTTTCACTCTGAGGATGGCCAAGCACTAGCACAGGTCACCCACGGGGGTCCTGGAGTCTCCATCCTTGGAGATATTCAAAAGCCATCTGGACAGGGTCACGAGAAGCAATGAGCACAAACTGAAGCCCAGGAGTGTCTCTCTGAACATTGGGAAATGCTTTTTCACTCTGAGGATGGCCAAGCACTAGCACAGGTCACCCACGGGGGTCCTGGAGTCTCCATCCTTGGAGATATTCAAAAGCCATCTGGACAGGGTCATGAGCAACCAGCTCTGGGTGGCCCTGCTTGACCAAGGGCATTTGGACAAGGTGAGGTGGACCTTCAGAGGTCCTCTCCAACCTCAACCTTTCTGTGATCAAATGGACTTTCAAGGAACTCAGCCTGAGCAGTGTTTGGAAATCAGGGTGGCAGTCTTGCTCAATGCAGTTACGTATGTGAGAAGAAACCACATGCCCCAGTGGCAGAGCTTTAGCCGGAGAAGACCGCT
>NW_010422929.1:18413-25379 GCF_000710305.1 Buceros rhinoceros silvestris
TCTTCTCCCTGTCCACTGCTTGCTGGGTATCTGTGTGTTAATAAGGAAGTAGGCTGGGATCCCTGTCACAGGTCCATTACCTCTTCTGGTGACTCACTGCTTGATGGACATATCTTCCATAAGGTTTTCCTTTTTTCTCAGCACTCAGGTTCTCCAGACAGTCCAAAATGCCCTAACTCAGCATGAGAACCTGAGGTGCTCTCAGACCCTCCTATCAGAAAACCCCAGGCCATCCCTCCAGACCTGCTGTCTCGCCTGCTTCTTCCAGAAGTTGTGTGTAGATTTTTCTCAGCAGCTAGAGGGAGAGGCGGGCATGGTACGCCATGGCGGTCTTCTGCTAAGCCTCCTGTTTGTAATCAGTGTCAGGGAATTAGCGGTGATTTATGGCTTAGGAGAAGCGGAGATGTGGTCTGCTTTCCCGGTGGAGTGCTCAGCGGCGTGTTTGGAGGGGTAATGAGGGTGATACGGGAACCCTACTTGGTGCAGCGGCAGCAGGGATGTTGCACTTCGAGGATGTGCTGCTCTGAGGGTGTGTTTTGGGCTTTTTGGCATTTCTTTTGGTTTCTTTTTATTGCAAACCGCCTGAAGGATGCTTTCTTTGGATTAGCTTTCTCCTACTTATAATCAGCAGAGCTGAATTTTTTGGTACCACCGTGGAGTAAATCATTCTGGTGAGATGGTTTTGATTAAAGTTGCAAAGACTAGTTTGGGGTGTCCCTGTGTGGACGTGAGGGCCTGAGAAGAGACAATGCAGACCCGTTCTCCACTCTGAGCTGCTTTCCTCGTCGCACCACGTTTTTGTGCTGTGGTCTTTTGCTGCAAAAACGAAGCGGCGGACAAAAACGAGCTCTTGCGACACAGGGAGGGGATTGAGGTCAGCTGGAAATGGCAAGCAGATGTTGCTGTATGCCATGAGTGTTTTGCAAAAAAATTAGAGGTTTGGTAAAATTTTGGATCATTTCCTGCTTCATGTCCCTTTCTTCTGTGCCAACTTAAAATCTCTATATATGTGCATATGTAAACAGAGAGAGAGAGAGAGAGAGAGAGAGAGGGAGAGAGCGCTTCTGAAATGGACAGCTTGCGTTTTCCTTCGCCTTTATTGGTGACAAAACGGAGGAGAAGAAAAAAGAGTGGAAAACCTCTGGGAGGTTCTGGTTCTGAGAAACCTCACCTGGTCCTCAAAAATAATGTTCAGGGCTGCTGCCATTGCTCCAGCATCCAGACACCTTGGGGGTCTCTGTGGGATGTCCTGCGTCCCCTTTGGAGGCAGCATCCAGACGTGGTGAGTGGCAGGAGCAGGGATTGCTGTGGGTGAGCTCTCACCCCTGGGGACATCCCAGCAGAGCTGTCCCCAACCCGGGCTGTCCCAGTGGCAGTGCTTTGCTTTTGGTTCTGGTTTGGTGCTATGTGCAAGCTTGATGAGATGCAATCCATCTCCTCCTGCAGACCTTCGACAAAGCCACTGCACAGGAAGCAGAGGTGTATTAAAGAGCTTGTTCTTTATCTCTGACGTCCTGTTTTGCTTCTAAATAGCTTCCACTAAACTTGTTATCCTTGAGGCACTTGGAGGAAATGTTGATAAACTTGCAGTGTTTAATTTGATTGCGTGAGTCCATTTGCTCCATGCGAACGCAGGGCTTGGTGTTGTTTAAGAGATGACGTTCATCTGATCCTCCCGTGCCCTCAGGACACGGGGAAAATCAGGTAGAAGGAGCTTGGCTACCACTATAAATAAACTGCTCTGCAAGGATATGGATTTTGGGTGGCCACCTGGCTTGGCACTCCTGCTCCCTGGGGGTGCGGGGTCTGGGTTCATGGGGCAGTGGGTCCTGAGCGGGCATGTGACTCACTATCCCCTTTTACGAGAAAAAAAGTACCATGAGGAGATGTCCCAGCAGGAGTGGGCAGGCAGTGGCATAGGCTGGATGGTCACCTCTCTGGCTTTATGGGGAAGGACTTGACGTCCGCTGCGTGTGAGATGCAGAAATGGACATGAAACACCTGCCTAAAGCCTGTTTCCTCTCCATATCAAAATTCCCAAACTGAGGAGTTTTGATGCTTGAAATGAGAAGTGTTTGCAGCTTTTGCCTCGGCTTTGGAGCTGTGATTTCTCGTATGCGGGATGTGGCGGGGGAATGCCCATCGTTTACTGCTCAGTTGAGAATGACGTGATGGGAACATCTGGATCAATGGAACTGTCTCAGCAGAGTTTGTAATTGTGGTTTATTGGTCCTAGTTATAGGCTGCAGATCATCCTCCCATCGTACCCTCAGAAGGTTAACCGAGCTCTCCTGTCGCTGAACCACTGCACTCAGCTGTAATGGAGGTCTCTTGTTGCTGAGGTTGGGCTTGGACCAACCAGCTCTCTGAGGAAGTTTGTCCAACCCCATTTTGCTCTGCTGGCTTTCTGAGCTGTGCTTATCTGGGGAAAGTTGATGGGTTTTGACATGCAAAACCGTGTACCAGGTGAACTTGTGTGAGCTGTTACACACTTCAGGAATAGGATGCCAAGTGGTTTTTAATAGAATAATTCATTCCAGAAGTTGACCACGAGTGCTGTCTCCAGGGAAGAAAAGAAGACTGCTGTGAGGTGTTTTCCCCTGTTTCCGTCCCTCACTTTCTTCCCGAAGGATGAGCCACCCACATGGCCTCTGATGCTCCTGCTGGAGCTGTGCGTGCTGGAGCCATGCGTGCTGGTGCCTTCTGGGTGAGCTGCCCACCTCCCTACGCTCTCCAGCTCCTCCATGGCACCTCCCCATGGATCCCTGCCCTGAGAGCAATTTACACCAGGCACCCTGGTGTTTTGTTTTCCAGCGCTTGCAGCCACCCCATTATTTAAAGCTGGAGCTTCCTCATGGTGTTCTCTGCTTCATGGTGGTGGCGAAGCTGCTGTGACCAGGAGCTCAGCTGTGACTAATTATCCCAAAGATCAACTTGGCTATTTTGATTCCAGGTCCAGATTCCTCGGCACAGCAACTGAGCCAGGGGATTAGCTGTGGTGTCCCTTGGGGCAGCTATGTCGGGGACGTGGAGTGCTGCTGGAGGGGTTGGGCAGCCAGCCACTCACCCACGAATGCACCAGCAGGAGCTGAGGACTTGCAGATATTTTCCCTGCGTGGTTTTGGCTCGCTGGTGGGCTGCGGCCAGGGGATGGGTTTGCGTGACAGTTCTTGCCAGGCAGCAGCAGACCGGGCAGGAGGCTCTCCCTGCGCAGAGCGGTGCCACAGCTGCGGGTGTCACTCCAGCTGAGCCAGGCGCCTTCATCCCAAATATATCCACACACTGAAAAACCTCCCTGGAATGCTTTCCCCTCGCCGCAGGCATCCTGCGGGGAAGGAGCTCACCAGTGTGATCGTGGTGGGCTGACAGCTGCCCCCAGGTCCAGAAATGAGGGACGATGCTGCCAGCTCCTGGTATGCCTGGGACCCTGCCCTGCTCCTACCCCTGGCTGGGGGCTGTTCTCACAGCTGTCAATCCTCTCACAGTGTGTCTTCAGGTTATTTATCCATGATCTTACAGAAAACAGATTAATTATCTTATTACCTCATTATCTACTTATTTATCGTCAGGTTGCCAAGTCCCTTCTGGACACCCCTTTAGCATGTCTCTGAGCTAGCCGTGTAACCTTGCAGAGGAAGAAATCAATTTTTCTTTTAACTTACAAAGCAAAAGGGATGTTTTATGTTGTTTTAGGACAGTTTTTTTTTTCCCTTCTGAGACAAGGGATTTGGGGAGGATAGGAAAAATCCTGATACTCGTGGCAAAAGGGAGAGCTGGCAGTCCTGGGAACCCCTGAGAACCAGGTAATCCAACTGGTGCCTTTAGTGTAACGCCAGCCACACCCAGGCACTGGTGAGGAGTAAACGGCAGATCAAATTCCAGTCTCCAGCGCAGTGGTAACAAACCAGAGGCATTGCTTAGGATTTACAGCAGAGTAAGCATTTGGATCCCTTTGAACCATAAATCAGTCCTCGATTGCTTCCCACCCGCGGCCCGTCCGTGTCCCCACCTGGTCCCCGTGCTGCTCAGCCTCCTCCTGCCACAGCATCCTTTAAAACCAAACCATTCCATGGCAATGAGGAAAACAGTTTTAACTGCAGTTCACATCAGGTAGAGGAAAAAACTATTTAGAACTAGGCAAATCCATAGTTTTCAGGGCAGGCTGTGATGGTGGCTGGCTGGGGGAATCCTGCCCTGTCCGACATCGGCTCAATAATCACAATTCTTTATATTGTTCTGTTTTAGTAATTAAAGTCGGTTTCTTAAGGCATTTTTAAGGATTTTTCATTAAGATCTTGGTAGTTAAAGCAAAACCAAGGGAGAGGAGGGGCAGAGGAAGGGGGAGCTGGGGTGGGCGCAGACCACTTCTTTCCCTCTAACCCCCAGGTCTAGTGGTGTCTGGGGACACACTGACCATCGTGGTGAGCTAAGGACACCCTCCACGCTCATCACTTCTTCAGCTGCGGGCAACCCTCTAGCCCTCCAGCTCAAAGCACGAGCAAGCCCTTGAAAGCTGCTGTTCCCAGGGGAGCTCTCGCTGTGCTGCTGGAGATTTCTGGCACCAAGAAAGAGCCTGGAGGAGCCCAAGCCCATTTAGGAAAAGGGGCCTGACCTGGGGACTCCTCCTCGAAGCTGCTGAGCTCTCCTTAGGGTTGGGGGAAGTCGGACCAGCCCGAGTGCTCTGACCAGGGTTTTTTCTGTACATACAACTGGATGGTCCTCGCGAGGGGCAAGGACAGATTTCAGATTCTCTGCCCATGGAGGCAGAGGTGCCTGACGGAAAGGTTTTTGTCGCATGCTCTAATTCTGACTATCATCTTAACTAGCTCTTCTGTTGCCAGCCGTGTTTTGCAGCCTGGCTTTCGGCTGTTACGAATAGCACATGCTGTGCAGCTTCAGGCTGCACTGGCTGGTCGTCGCCTCTGGGAAACAGCGACAAAAACATCCCCTCCTTTGGTTACCTCTTGCTCCCAGGCAGGTTAGAAGGTGGTGGACAACCATCCTCAGATGTCACATACTTAGACCCTGGCTGCTCTGCAAAGCTGCGGGAACGTGCCTCAGTGCAGGTCCACGGTCCGGTCCCGTGACTCCTTATTTCCTCCAAGTGCAGTCAGCCGTTGTGGAGCTTGTTGGAAGCCCAGCCCTGCGGTTACCCCCACCTTGTTCTCAGTACATGCCATAAGGCCCTGCTTAGCTGAGAGTAGAGGGCAGCCAGTCCCCAGGCTGCAGGACAGGGGAGTAGAGGACACAGGGCACATGTATTTCTCTGCACACCCTCACCTTGGGTCTCATTCAGAGTCGGTGGCATTCAGCTCTCTTAGGTCCCACCCCCAAATATCATCTGGGTGTTTTGCCAGGCATTGCAATCCCTGGACCCCCCGATGGTGCCAGCTTGGGTTTCTGTCCTCACCGTCATCTCCAAGGTGGTCCCAGCTGCACCCCAGGGACTCCCTAAGCGCTCAGCCCCTCTTTTTCACCTGCTGCCTGCCCTGACCTGAGCACCCCACTCCAGGGCCTCAGTGGCAGAGCTGGTGGCAGGTCAGGCTGCTCTAGTTCTGCAGCTGCATCACTCACCGGCATCACATTTTGCTTCAGCCACAGCAGCAGGATCCCGCCCTGGGCTGTAGCTGGCAGCAGTGTCCTGACCCTGGCAGCATCCCTGGCACAGAGGGGCACGGCACAAGGTCCTTCACAGGACATGGTGCTGAGATATATGGCAATGCCTTTCTCCTCCTTGCAGAGATAAGAGTGCTGGAGGCTTTGTTTTGGACAGTCTGTTCCCTCGCTCAGCTGGAGAAGATGGTGTCTGGGAGATGGAGGTTTACAAAAGAGCTGTAAGGTTGGCTGAAAGCCAAAAAACTTGACTCTGCCTTCTCTCCCAAGAGAGTTTTAACTCTGTGACTCAGGATTACACCTTTCTGGACACCAGGAACAGCATGACCATCCTTGCAGTGCCCAAAGCTCAGCTCAACATGGCATGGGGGACATCGCTATCCTGGGCTGGGCAGCAGGGTGATGAGGGGAAGGCAAAGCAGCCTTGCTGGGCAGGAAAACAACCTCCCCCCCAAGATGCTTCACCATCAGCATGGGCTGAATTCCCCAGTGGGACCGTGCTGGCACGGTGCTAACGTAATAATGTGGCTCTGCTTGTGGGGAGAGCGGGAACCAGATGCCACTTTGGAGAGGCAACAGGATGAGTGCTCACCATAAGCTCGCAGCTGTGGCAGGGGAAAGCATGCCCAGCCCCAGACGTCAGCACTGCTGCTCTCCTCCGGGAGGATCTTGATCCCTTCTGACAGGGCACTGCAAGCAGCGGCCTGGGTCCGACTGGTCTGCTTTATCCATATCCCAGCAAATGGCTCCCTTTGGTACCCTCTACGGTGGCTGGTGGTGGACCCTTGGCTCAGCAGCCCTCCTTGTCACCTCTGCACTTCTAGCTGTTGCTGAAAATGTTTCCTGCCTCCCTCCTGCTTACTCCCCACTGAGCTTCGGGGAGTGTGGGGCTGGGGCAACCCTACTCATGCCAAGGACGAGATCCCATACAGAGCAGGGTGGCTTTAGTGAATACAGGGGATGTGAAAATAGAAGGGAGACAGTTTTAGCTATCTTAAGTCACAGCTGCTGACTACCCCATGAGGATGGAAGGACCCACTTCCATGCCTGGACAGACAGTCACCCCCATGGCCACCTCCTCGCTCCGCCACAGCTGCTTGGCCCCATCCTCTCCCCAGCTGGTGCACGTGGAGCCATCTGGGTGCTGCCCTAGAGCAATGTGTAATTGAGATTCATCCTTCCATTTGCTTTGCTTTGGTTATTTGCACATCTTCAGGTGTAATGATGGGAGCAGCTATTTATCTGCACAAAAGCATGGTCAGAGCCGGGGAAGGGCTAAGCCGGCTGCTGTTCAGCCCTTCAGATTTAAAAATAGCTTTCATTCGCTTCTCCCTTAACTCTTTCCCTCTGGCG
>NW_010422929.1:25477-27235 GCF_000710305.1 Buceros rhinoceros silvestris
TGGCTCCTGAACATCCTTCAGCTCCCGAGATCTCCTAAGGCTGCTGATGAACGGGAAGTGGTAATTTTGCACATTGGGATGCAGAGCAGAAGCTGCTTTTAGTACTCCAGGCGCCCCGTTGATTAAATCATTGGACTCCACAGGGGCTCCCTCTGGTGCTGCCATGTTTGCGGATGGGCACGGCAAGCGACCCTCCGCTGCCTGCCCGCCCGGCTGACGAGATGCAGAGATGCCGCAGCGAGTCACTGGGAAGCTGCTTATAAAATATTTCTTCCCCCAGGCAGGTTTTTAATTGAACAGTTGGGTTTGGGCTGTTTCTCTAGGATTAGACGTGAGTGATCAGGATGGGGCGGCGGTGGGGGGAGTTACAGAGACGTATTGTTCTATGCATATCCAATGGGTAGGATTTGCACCCCATGATAATACCTGTCCTTCCAGAGGATGGCTGGTTGGACAAGCATAGGGCTGTCCTGTCTCTGCCGTGCCTTTTGCCCAGGGCTGCTCCTTGGTTTCGAAATATTTTGGGGGCAAAAAAACCCCAAACACCTCAAAAAACGGCCTTGCTGGCCATTGACAGGTGGGATGGGTCCTGCCCAGCAGGGACTGCAGAGCTGAGCTTCACAAGCAGGCTGTGGGGTCATACACACCCCTCCCCCCAGTTTTAGGCAGTTAAAAAGGGAATTTTAAGTAGATTCAAGATCTTTATTTCTGTCATAGAATCATCGAATCATCTGGTTGGAAGAGACCTTTAAGATCATCAAGTCCAGCCGTTCACCGAGCACTGCCATGTCCCTCAGCACCACATCTACACCTCTCTTAAACCCCTCTGGGGATGGGGACTCCACCAGCTCCCTGGGCAGCCTCTTCCAATGCTTCACACCCTCTCTGTAAAGAGGGTTTTTTTGTGGTATCTCAGCTAGATCTGCCCTGGCACAACTTAAGGCCATTTCCTCTCATCCTGTCACTTGTTACATGGGAGAAGAGACCAGCCCCCACCTGTCTACAGCCTCCTTCCAGGTAGCCGTAGAGAGCGATAAGGTCTCCCCTCAGGCTCCCACATGAGCACAAGGAGGGTGCCCTGAATGCCGGCAGCCCGGCGAGCTGCGCCGAGGCTCACGCTGGGCCACCTGAAGGGCTCTGGCCTAAAGTTGCCAGAGGTTATGTGGGTCCAACTGGTATTTTCTAATTGCAGTGGTCCGGCTGTGAAATCTTGCAAAAATTTACACAAACCAAACCAAACAAACCTTGCTCCTAGTAATTTCTCTAATCATTATTTCTGGGTTTATTTTTGTAAATGAAAATTCCTTGTGCTTTTTTGGCTGTGGATGAGGACTTAAAAGTTGATCACAGTGGCAAAACTTGATGGGAATTAAAAAAGCACCACACCCAACATATATTTTTATATTTACCTCCCTACAAACTCAAAAAATACCTAAAAAATTCAAGTTACTCAAATAACAATCCCAAACACTATCTCAAATACCCACACCTACACCAGAATCACAGAGTTGTTTGGGTTGGAAAAGACCTTTAAGATCATCGAGTCCTACCAGAAATAGAAAATATATAATATTTTATATTATACAGGGTGGGGAGGTGGCATGCTCGTGTCTCGGTGCTGGTCCCTGGTGCCACCCCGGTGCCCTTGTCTGTGTTGCAGCACCTACGGGGAGCTGACGAACTGCACGGCGCTGATCGCCGAGAGGCTCGACTGCTACTGGCCCAACCGGCTGGTGGACGAGTTCTTTGTGGCCATCC
>NW_010422929.1:27373-39446 GCF_000710305.1 Buceros rhinoceros silvestris
AGCGCTGCACGACCCCCCCAACAGCATCCTCTGCCCTTTCATCCTGCTGCCTGTCCTCGTCACCCTGCTGATGACTGCGCTGGTGGTGTGGAGGAGCAAACGCAGCGAGGGCATCGTGTAGAGACGCCTCACCGCCGGCGCAGGGGAGGGATGGGGGTGACCCCCCACCTTGGAACGTGCCTGTTTCTTGGGAAAACCTTGGCAGAAGAGCATCACGAGGGGGACCAAGCCCCTGAGGCAGAGACAGTGCCTGTCCTCGTCACCCTGCTGATGACTGCGCTGGTGGTGTGGAGGAGCAAACGCAGCGAGGGCATCGTGTAGAGACGCCTCACCGCCGGCGCAGGGGAGGGATGGGGGTGACCCCCCACCTTGGAACGTGCCTGTTTCTTGGGAAAACCTTGGCAGAAGAGCATCACGAGGGGGACCAAGCCCCTGAGGCAGAGACAGCGACGCCACTGCTCCTCCCTCACTGGTACCCTCTGCACTGCACACGTGCCTCTTGCCTGGCAGTTTCCAAATAAAGCCATCATTTCAGACATGGTTGGTTGGCAATACGGGATGTTGGTGGCCAGCAGAGCTGTCACGGGCTGCCCCAGCGGTGGGGAGCCCTCTCGGGGTACTGGGGACCATGGCTCGCCCTGGGCATCGGTACTGCCGAAGCTCCGCTCAGCCTTTGCCAGCTGCTGCCCTCCCAGCACCCTCCCAACATCGCGTGTCAGAAGAGGAAGATTTTTAAAGAAAAACAGAAGAAACAAAAGGGGGTTGGGGCAGTTGAAATCCTGCAGGCCATGAGGTGCTCCTGGGCCTAACAGCGAGGCTGGTGGGTCTGGGTGCAACACCGCCACAGCTTCCTCTTCTTGTCTGTTTGGTTTTTCTGCCACAGCAGGAAAGGCATCTTCTCCCTCCAGCTCCCGGCCCAAGGAGGAGGGCTGCACAGGGCAGACTTTGCCTAGGAGGTGGGGAGCAACGGGTGGAAGTTGGTGGGGGGAGCTGGTGGCACTGGTGGTGGCTTTGGTGGTGCCCTGGGGCTAACGAGCAATGGGAATAAGGTGCTTTTCCTTCCTAAATAAATAAATACGTGAATAAACCAGGTGCCTGTCTCTGGTGCGAATCCTCAGTGCTTGCCCCCTCTGTGAAGTGTGGGGTCCAGGTGGATTGAGGGGCACCCCCAGCCACCCCCCTTGCTGCCCCAAAGAAGCCTCTGTGATCCCAGAGACCCCCACCCATGGGCATCCTTTGGGGTGGCACTGGGGGTTCCCAGCGGTGGGAGGGCTGATGGCAGCATGGTCCCTAGGAGGTCCCTGGGTGTGGGGGGGCAGGTTAGGGGTCCATCCCTTCAGCAGGGTCCAGGAGTGGGGTCAGCTCCCATGGCTGGGAGAATGGGCAGCACCTGGGATGATGAGTCGGATACCCCCAGCCTTGCTACTGGTCTCTGCCATCCCTGGATCCATGGGTCCAGACCACTCCCGGCCCACTTTGTGCCTTGCTGGGAAGGGGCCTCCAGGAACTGTTTCCCCTGGCTCTCACATTTCCCCAAAAAACCCAGATCTGGACACGCTGGGCACTGGGATGTCCAGCCATCGACCTGGCCCACCCAGGGCTGTCCCCTGCCTCCCATCTCCTGGTCCTCTTCAGGAGGACCTCCAGGGCACTGCAGCATTTTTTTTTTCTTATCCATTTGATATTTGGGGCTTCTTTTTTTTCCAGGAGGGGTTGAACAATTAAGAAAAAAAAAAATCAGCATTTTTGAGGGGGAGCACCCAGGGCTACGGAGACTGTCCCTGCAGCCAGGAAAAGCAGAAGAGACTTCCTGGAAGATGGTTACCCACCAGGATAAAAATACATTAACAATAGACAAAACCCCACAATAAAAAAGCAGCAGTTTGTTGCAAAGGCCACACAGAAGTTAGAAAAGCCAATTCCTGCACCTTCAGGAGAAGCACAGAGGAGCCTCTGCCCACTAACTGGCCGCACAGGAAGGTGATGCTTTGGGATGTACAGGACAGCTTGTGCCACGGCAGGAGGGCCACAGGGGTGCAGAATGGAGACGAGCTCCCCGCGAGATTTTGGTAGTACAGATTAGTGACAGCAAACTCGTTCAACATTTTCAGCTCAACAACACGAGGATCCTTCTGAGTAAGCGACAACTGGGCGTATTTTCCAACCTTTCTATTTTTATTCCTCACCTTCCCTGACACTACTATTCTGGCAGCAAAGATCTCTCACAGCAGTTGCCTGCTGGAAGTAATACACTGATCCCTGTCTCATTTTAAATAGACACAGTGGTAACGTTATCTGGAGGTGAAGCCCAGACAAGGCTCTCCTCCTGCGGGCCAGTCCCTGCACTGCATTTCTCTGCTTTCCTAGAACTCCAGGAACATCGACAAGAGCCTGTGAAGCTGTCAGGGAAAAGGCACAGGGAAAACCTAATGTGCTGTGCTTAAAATTTGTAACCCAGCTCTGCCACGCTCATGATGGAGAGAGTTTTGGTTTCCTGCAGTGTCTGCAGAGGAACAGCAGAAAGAACAAAGCGTAATCAATCGTTCAGGGGGATAAACACCCATCAGCCAACGCCCGAGCGTTACACATAGGCTTGCTCCATAGGAAACCACATGAACGTTTATTTCTATGGTTTATCTATCTATAAAGGCTTGAATCGGTTCCACGGCACCTCCTCTGCCTGATCCCATGAGCGTAACACAGGTGGGTCTTGATGCTGGGCATTGCCGGGTGAGCAGCGGGGAGCTCTGGCACCCGACAGGCAGCTGACGACGTCTCACAGCACCGGCACCGACATGATTCCTGATGGACACGCTGCTCTTGTCTGGAGGATCTCCACGTGCACAGGTTGCGTGCGGCTACTTACAGAAAAGGCAGCTACTGCATCACTCCTTTCAAACCACCAACCAGCCAGGTGGGGGTTAACAGAGGGTGCAGCGTGCTGCTGTTCTGGCTGCGTTAGTCATCAGTCGCTTTCGGTGCCGAAGTTTGAAGGACACAACAGGGTGTTCTCCAGGTGCTTGAATTTATTTTCATCAGATCAAACAGCATCTGATGCTCCCTCACCACATCCAGACCAGAAAGCTAAAGGCAGATGTCTTAAAAAAAAAAATCCTCCCTTTCATTAGATTTTCACAGAAATATATAATATATATAATTTTACTAATACTACACATTTACTTAAGTTACAGATTAGCCTGTATTTCTTTTAACTACTTCACACAACAAATAGAAACAAAAAAAATATTGTAGCCCAAACAGGAGCTGAAAATAACAATGTAAAAATTCCAAACGTGTGACAAAAACGTACTTACATTAAATAGCATCAAGAATTTAATACCAGCAGTAGAACTTCATTTAGCACTTGCGTTCCGGCCAGCTCTAAGCCTCAGCTGAATGACTCTTGGAAAAAGCTTGTATTGTTTCTGCTCATCAGAGGCAACGGTTATGGTGATTTGGTTCACAGGAGACCATTTTATTGCCAACTCGAAGTGTTCCAAAAACACGCCGCCTTTTCTCTTTGTTGGTTTTTTTTTTATTTTTTCTTCCCCCCTTCAAACTAGGCAAGAGTTAAAAAAAGTGTAATTACAATTTCAATAGTGATTTCTTTTAACTTCTCAAGCATTTCTCATCAACAGGATATACAGTACAGTTCAGAAGAGTAAACATTTTTAAAAGTAGGCAAACAACTTTTTCAACCAACATACACAATTTCTCGCTGTATTTATGCTCAACTCTTCTTTTAACATGGACAAGTTATGAAAGTTAGTTTTCTTCTTCAGTACAACATGGACACAGGACTAGTACAGTCCGGGCTGGTTTTGGTGGTGGTGGTGGTGTTGAAGTTAAGGACAACTCTAGTGCGGAAGCCATGGTCCTGCCATCCATCTCCCTTCATCATCTTGCATAGCGCTTAATGTAATCTTCAACTTTATTCCGGAAGTCCTCCTAGTAGAAAGCACAATCAGAATTACCCCAAGCATGTCAGAGAGGGCCTCACAGCAGTGGTGGATCCCCACATCATCCCCAGTAGGGTCAAATTCCCACCAACTGAAAGCCCTGCTGCTCTCCCTGAGACCCAGTACATGCTTCCGACATGGCATATGAGAACCAAGGTGACTGCTCGAGTCCTTGCAAGCAGATGTCCATGCTCCACTGCAGATCTCCTCTGGGGACTGAACTGAGCAAAGGGCTTGTCATCACCAGCCATCAATGTAGGTACAGACAGCATCTGACAGACCCCAGCTGGCAGCACAGCAAAGATCTGGCTGTGGTTTTGGAGGAGGAAGGGACACTGTCCTTATCGGATAGGAGAGGCAAGGCCACAGCAGGAGCTGTTACAGAAGCCGCGTGCCCCAAGGCAGCTCAGTCCCAAATACTCACTCTGGCCTCCCCAGTAACTGCACAACATCACAGCTAGTGCATAACTAAGAGCATCACCAATCACGGCGTTTTTTGTTTTGCCGTTCATTAGAGTCGAGAGAACTAAAATTTCACCTTCCAAGTCACTCATTTGTGAAATGGTTCTGAGGAAACACACACCTGTAGCCCTGCACAGGAAACCTACCGGACTACTATGTAAGTCCAGCACCCCTGGAAACACACACATTGTTGGTGGTGGTTTATAGCACACGGAGACGCCGATGAGGGAAATTCTGACACGCTTTATTCATTTGATCCTTGTCCAAGCCAGGATCAGACAGATGCCACATTCCTGTCGTGTTTTTCTGAGTCTGAACCTTGCCTCGCACGCTTACAGCCTGTGATTAAATATGTTCAACACAAACACACCAAGTGGCCTGTGCTCCAGATGCGCGTGTGTGTGTTGGGGGTGTGTGACACAGCAAAGTGCTGCTTCTTTGATTTCCAGCTCCTGGCTTCACGTGCTGGCTAGAATATAAAAATCCAAGGTGCACGCCAGTTGAAGGGGTTTGGAACGCAACATCCGGGGCTGCAGGAGCCACTGAAATCCTCTGCCCACCGAGCCAAGGCTCTGCTTTTACTGGGAAGGACACAAAGTCTCGCTGTCACAAACTGAGGGACGGCAGCAAGGCAGGATCCTGATTTGAACAACCTAACTGTCAGCTCCAGCTTTACCAACATATGAAGTGGTGTTCAAACACACAGAGCGTTCTCGTACGGTCTGCTCAGCAAAGACCTCACTAAAATGAAGCTTACAGACAGAGCATCATTTCATGAGTTTAATGCCCCTGCAGATAATGACTGTTCATTGCTCAAGGACTTTATCATCGGATCCTTTTTACTTTTTCATTAAGTGAGCACTGCAATATGCACCTTGACTTTGTACTAATTCTGCTAAGAAGTACCGAGAAACAGCGAGTAGACACACTCTTAACTGTGAAGCTCATTTTAAAACTGGAAGGAGAGCTAAGAGTCTTCCCTTGCAGGGACATGCAGTAACCCGTTCTGAGAGCTGAAATATATGGTAAGATACTTAAAATGGAAACAGAAATCATTAAAGCTAAAAGTCAGTCCCCCAGCTAAATTTGCCTATTTCTATCTCCATACTCCCCTTTGGATTTAAAAGGATCAAAGAAGAACCATGAACCATCAGAAACATCCATGATTTTGTTTTCCAGTCGATAAGGTGCATCACAGAGATAGCCAGGAACAATTGGCAAAGTGCTCTGAATCTCAAAGTGGTTTAAAACACAGTTTAAGGCCAAAAATATCACAGCCATGGAAACAAAAATATAAATGCACTTTAGGGAAAACCCACCCACCGCTCCAGAGAGGTACAGATCTGTGCATTGTATGAAATAAAAGTAAAGAGCATAAATTACAAGCACCCATTATGGAAAATAACTGTCAGATGCCCGACACCTTGGCACCGGGCGGTAGGAGCCCAAGTGAGGAGAGCAGTCCTGCAAGGATGAACAGAAACCGGTTCTTTAGGGCTGCAGAAACCCCTCCCCTCCTCAGAGACAGGCTGCTGCGCTTCTCGGGAGGACAGAGCTGCTGGTTCGGTACAATACGGCACCCGCTAAAGGCAATATTCTGCAAGAGACTTTTTAACTCTGCTGCAAGCACACACATTTCCCCGCTTGTTCAACAACTGTAGGTTAAGCGTGCTGTGAAACTAATGCTGCAGAGCTCATGCCATCTTCATTTGAAATCTGATTTCATGTACCAGGCAACTTCAATCCATAGGTGGAAGTTACAATAGCCGTGTAGCACGTTAAAGCGTTACTGGGAATTATGTCTCTTAGTGCAGTTCCCAGATCTCAGGCTGCCTTGGGCAAGAAGAACCTCTAGGTTCCTTGAGTCTGCTGAAATACCACACAAACAAACGGAAAGCAACCTTTTGAGTTTGTTTTCAGCTCTGATACTTGGTGGACTACCTTGATACAAACTAGAATAATGGCAAATGACGAAACCTCTCGCTGGTTATGGTGGGTGTTCTCAGTATTATGGACCCACCTCAGCAATACCATCAATCTTTCAGAATAACTAAAATGGCCACATTTCCTAGTAGTTTTTTGCTGGTTTTGCAACCATCCAGGGTCGATAACACTCTTAGTTACAATCCCCAGTGTGGTGGAAACCAAACGAATTGTCCGAGGGCTCAACTGTGTTTCTCCAAGACAGGTCACTAGAAGAAATTGAGCACAAGGCTAAGAAAGACCACTGGACATGCATTAGGGCCAACTGCACCTTTGCTGTTATCTCCAATATCTAAGAGCAAGGCAGTACAGACAGCTCAGAGCATCCTCCGCTTTTCCACCCACACCTTTACGAGGTGTTTGAATGGGAAGACAGGCTCTTGGCAGCAATTTAACAGAAGCAGGACCTCAGCAAAAGAAGGGAGGCTCCAGAAATCCATGCTGTCACTCAGGCTCGCTCGCCAGATGAAGGAACTGACAATGTGCAAGAATATAACAACACGGTACTTGCTGCATGTGAACCTGGTTGCTGAACAGGGGGTTCTCATTCCATAGCTGTAATACTCCATCTTCACATGCCATATGGCTCAGCAGCTCCTGATTAGCACATCTGTTTATGCGCGGTACTGAATAATCAGAAGTAGAAAAATTCATCAGAGCAGCACATACTCTGCATTACAACGAGGCAGATACACAGTCCTGCTAGGAATGCTAAGGGGAAGGAGAGGGACTCACTTCATGGGGAGTGGAGCTGGAGACATGCTGTCCACCTGACCTGTGGACGCTGTGCGTGGCTGCACCCACTGCCCTACAGCACATACGTGTCCTGCAAAGCAGTGCATTTTACCGTCACTTAGCTTCCCATCAAGGACAGATGCTATGTGCCAGGACTTCTGGAAAGACAGGCTAGAAGACAGGCTGTGCAAATCACCTACATTTTTTTAGAAAAAACAAAGCGTATGCACCTGAAGGGAGCTTTTTTCTCCGATCCCTTCTGTGGGTGATTCCAAGGAACTGTACCCAGTCCTGAGACTGCATGAGTACCCCAAGCCCGAGTATCCTTTGACACCAAGACAGACACCGATGAGAAAAAGCATAGCACGTCCCGTGGTCTTGATGCTGGAAGGGACAAGAGTCAGGTGGTTTGCTGCTGGAAATCCCCCCCATCAAAGCAGTTCATGCCAATGACCACTTGGCTCATCTATCTGATGGTGGTGGCTGCTTTGCCCCATGGGGCTCCTGCCATGTCCCTCTGGACCTGGCTCACGTCCCACGGCTAGCTTGGCCAGAGGCACAGCTGCTCTGTAGTTTCCCATGACATCAGAACTGTCAGACCAACGGCTGACGAAAGGGGAGAGGGTTGACTGCTGCATTTTACCACAGAAGCATGGATACTGTAATGCATGAAAGGTGGTCAGAAACAACCCAGCTAGCTCTTAAGCCCTGAAAAGGCACCACTGAGTGCCTGAAATACCACCTTTTCAAAGCGGAAATCCAATTTCAAACTACCATCATTTGCCCTTCACCAACCTCACGGCACAGTATTTCCTACACAGATTTCAAGACAGAAGATAGGTGGAGTAAAAGACTGGCAAAGCTGCCCTTGGGTTCTCTGGAGACATGCTAGGTGGTGGGAAGGAACAAGCCCTGGGTCAAGTTTCCTTGTGGGAGCAGTACCTGCCACCCTGCTGTATTTACGCTGGACACCACACAGACCTGACTGGAGAGGCCTGCACCTGGCCGCCTCGGTGCAAAAAGGTGCGACGTGATTCAGGGACCTCAACCAGGCACTGGCCTCATAGGCAGGATGGGAAACGGAAGCTCAGACAATGCCATTCTCCCCTTAGCACACCAGCCATCCCACCAGGCAGCACAGCAACAGCATGGGCAGCATCAGCCTACACAGTTCAGCGGACACCTTCCCCATACCTTTTAAAGGATGAAAAGGTATATATGACTCGCTGGGAATAGGAAACTAACAAAAATGTAAACAAAACCATCCTAACTTTCAGCTTGCTTCAGAAGAGCACAGCAGGTCCTCTCCCAGCTCCAGCTGGATGCTAAGAGGCACAGTTGATCCCAGATGCAGCTCCATGTGGACCAAGGGCCTCACCGCTCTGCCCCACATGACACCCCTATAACTTCCAGGCACTGACTGCAGCATGTCCCCCCTGTCCCACCTCCAGGTCCCTGTCCTATCCCAGTCCTCACCCTGGATGAGCAATACCCTGGTGGAAGTCCACCTCTGAAGTTCTGCTCAGTTCTTAAATCCATGTATGAGAAGAAACCATCTAAAACGGGAGAATTTACCTAATTCTGGAGCAGACCCAAAGCAGCTTTGCCCTGAGCTGTGACGAGGTGAGAGGGAGAGAAGAGCGATACGTGATGAGCCCTGTGGGAAGTATTTGCTGCATGAGTAATGCTGGCCAAATCACCACTTCATCTGATGACAATCACATGGGGACAATCAATCGAAAGGGAATTCAAAACCCATCAGTGCATGAAGAGTATGGAATATAAACCACAACATATTTCACAATATCATTAGCTGAAAATTGGGTTACAGCACAGACCGTAGGGTTAAAACACACATGCCATGGAATGTCTCCTTTGTATTTAAACAACGAAGTTTTACAAACAACCTTTAAGCAAACAGACATACGTATATGTGTATTCTGGTAAGAACTCTGGCCAAAGACATTAATTTCAAACAACTTAACTGATTTCATGATTTTCATTTGTACTGTATGTTCTTACCAGACAGCTCAGTACGTGCAATGATTCGCATGAAAATATTAAAAAGCAAATCTTTATCTAATTAGCTTTAGAAAAAAAGAAAATACCAACTGATGTAATATTAAAACAATTCACCTAAATCTCAACTCCCGAGTTGTTCATTTGAAAAACATCCCACACTGAAATGAGATTAAAAAAACATGGAGGACTGTAAGAAGTTGTTACTGCAAGATATTTTACACTAAAGGCATTAACAACCCTAGTACCTGGTCGGAGTAGTAATTTATCACAAATTATGTATCTTTGAGGAGCACTTGAGAGGATAGCAAGACACTTACAGAAACATGAAAGGAAAACAGCCAGCCCCAAACCTCAGAAGAGAATCCCGGTCTACAACTTCTAAAAGCGTACTGAAGCACGCGTGCAAGAACTCTTCAAAAACTGGGGTGTGACCTGGGCTGACCTCTAAGAGACTTTATTTTTCCTACAAGTTACACCTCACTTAGTTGTACTGATTAACTGCTTGTCTATTATTAAGCTTTTAACTTGAAAAGAAAGATCTGCTCAGTTTTCCAAAGCAAACACAATGTTTCTCTGTGACAGCTAGAAGAGAAGTTTGGAAAAGTTGTTATGGAAACCATCTCAGGATTTCTTTTTTTTAAATATAAAACAAATGTATACATAAGTAGTACACAATAAAAAATCCCAAATACAGCAGATTTAGCTCATTATCCTCCACATACCCATTACTGGAATCACTTCACATGCTGCAGTATTTGGCAAAATTTTTCTTCTTCCTGCTCACACTATTGACCTCATTTTCTGCCCCCGGGGGCTGTGTTGATGAGGCTGAAGGCCACACTGGCCCGTCCTTGCAGGAAAACACCCAGTGTATTGCACCTGTCCCTTGATCGTGCCTATAAAACCCCACATACTGTGACACTCTGATCCACCTTCACATCGTTTAGATTTACAATTCTGTAAAATTCAAACGGAGACAAAAAAGATTATAAACATCCTCAGTGGCTCCTGTACTTCCCTCTGTTGTGTTGAAGAAAACAATGAAATAACGTTAATAGAAAAGCACTATTTTAACAGAAGGCTATTTTAATCCCAAATTAATTACCAAGGTTAAATTCCAAACAATTTCTCTTGGGACATTACAGTTGTACTCAAAGCGCAGTTTAGTAAAGGGGTCTTCTGAGCACTGGGAACGTGATACCACTCAGCTCCAGCTTTAGGAGGAAGATGTAATAGCCAGGTAGATTTACTCACTAGCCCTATGAATTTTATTAAAAGCAACCTTTTCCACCTCTTCTTTCTTTTCCAACTTGCAGCAAGTAATGAGTATTCCCGCCCATCAACCTCCACACACGCCCACTCTTATTTAAAAAGGAGCTGAATGAAACCTTTGAGTAATACAAAAATCTCAAGCATGAGGTGGTTTTCCAGTTCATGTTCCTGCCTTGGTATCATTTCCCTGTCACTGCTTTATTTGGCTCAGCCTCTACACCATCTGAAAAAATTTCCAAGCCCTGTAATTAAATTTTTGATCGATGAGTATTGCGGGGTGAAAGACCAATTCAGAGGTATCTCCCACAGCCTCCTGGGCCTAGCTGGTGCCATTGAAACTGCATCCATTTTCACGATCTGTGTTCTCTACTTCAGATCTGAACCCAAAAAAAGCCACTGCAACAATCTGGGGGGAAAAAAAGCAGCAGTGTGGGGAAGAAAAGCACATCTGTATGTTTAGGTAGGTTACAGAATTGATGTGAGAAGTAGCGACCTGCCTGTCAGGATGCTGTTCTGGGGAGCAGCCGAAGATACATTCCAAAGACAGAGCGCAGCATTAGCACACTGGACAGGAAGCAGCACATCCATTTGTCTGAGATTCCCAGATCTTAAGTGGGAACCATTTCCCTCCTGCTTCCGCAAACTTTATGTTGTCTGCCAGCAAAGCAGAGATAAAGGAAAAAAGCACTCCCTGAAGCTAGGAAGAGGGAAGGGCTACGGATTAGGAGGCAGGGTGTGAAAGCTGCCGAGGTAGTCAGAGATAACTACATCTAAATCCCGCTTGTGCAAACGAGAGGGAACTGAGCCAGCTGCAGAGGGCAAAGCAGCTTCCCAAATGAAACCGTTCCCTGGATCGTATGTGATGCAGGTCCTAACACTCTTGCCAGATCTGCCCTTTGGCTTATAGAGCAGCATGGCTGGAGGCTGACAGTGGAGACTTTTGCGAGTCCTTGTAAGGCCACAGGGCAAAACCACTCAAGCTTTGCCCTGACTGCGCCTGATCTGCTTATGATCATTTATCATTTCACCCACTTCGCTGTTAGCAAACAAAACCTCCTGGGAGTTTCATCAGTGAGCACAGAGATCGCCCAGTCACTCAGTACCTGATGTCAGGTCTTGCCTCCCCGCTCCTCCAACGCTACGAGGGTCAGCTCGAGGCTGCCGCCAGGCACACTGGCTGTCTTGTCAGAACAGTTGTTGGCACGGGATATAGAGACAGACCTTCAAGAAAATTACCTGAATCATCCCTATTACACTGATGTTAACAGCCTCTGCACTGCAAACGCAGTTCCACCCATGAGGACGCTGCTCATTCCCAAGAGAGGCTATGTCCTCGGGATTGGAGATCTTAATCGATAAATTACAAGCACAGAGGAAATGGGAGCTGCCTGGGTCTGGCAAGAGGATTTTTGCAAGTCACATTGTACTCAAGTCCAGCCACGTTCAAACAAACCTGGCCAGGCACATGGGGAACTCAGCTCATAGAGGTCACACTCTTTGTCTGCATTCAACAACCCTGCTGTTATGTTTCTGTTTTAAAGCCACAAATGTTTCCAAAGAATGCAAAGCAAAAGCTTCCTCTTTAAGCCACTTACTTGCCTAAAGCACGTAAAACAAAAGCTTTGAAACATCTGCATTCC
>NW_010422929.1:39583-54660 GCF_000710305.1 Buceros rhinoceros silvestris
TTTCTGTCTTTACCTCAGCAAGTCAAGTCATCTGCAAAAGCTTAATCAACTTTGCTGAACCTGAAAGAGGCCCCATCCATAATCAAAGTGTTACAAGAGATGGGTCATGGTTTCTATAAATACTTTTAGCATTAGGAAAGTAATGTTTTTCCTATTTACATCTGTTAGCACAATTAGCAGCTGTGCTGTTGCTCATTTGCACATGCAGTTTAATGTACTTTATGCTCACTGGGAAAAGGCTTCAAAGGCAGTAACGCAGATACAGATCATAAAATGGGGAGGCAATCCAAGAAAAACCCCAGAGCAGCTCTCTAAAGGCAGGAATATTGCAGAAAACCAAACATGTATTCTGCTGTGGCTGCCACAATTTCATTGAGAACAATAATCACCAAACAGGGTGGCTGGGTGTGCAGGGAAGTGAAGGATTCACTGCAATAAATATGAAGATACATAAATGCAATGACTCACAAGGAGGATTCTTATAAGAAGATGTTTCTGGACTAGCACAGTACTGTTGTTCTTAATAAGACAGTTAAGATTAATCAAAGAGTAATGAAACCCCCACAGCAACAATTAAATGGCTTCCAAAAAAACCACATCAAGTTTGAGAGCATTTTTGGGCTAAATTCTTTCCCAGTGTGGTGAAAGCTTGAAAAGTTAAGGTTAGCCTCTAACGCAGCAGATCACACTCTTCCCTTGAGAAGCTCCTTCTGCCTCTTACTGACTCCTAAAGCATAAATGTGACAACCACAGGCACTTGTACTGGCCGGAGACCCACGGTCTGAAGAGAACGAAGGAGAATTTCAGGAGAACGAAGATGCCGGGGCTCTAGCTCTGATGGACATATTGACTGCTGGTTACAGTGTCTTCAGGTGTCACAGCGACATGCTGTACACATCCTCACCACTGGCATGAAATCGGGTCGGTAGGTGGAGCAGCTGACGTCTGAGTGGTGGCAGTGCACGTCAGGAAAGCGAGGCTGCAAGATCTGGATCAGTTACAAGTACTTGGGGATTTATTACAAATATAGAAAAAAAAGTTTGCTTACACAACAGATGACAGGCTTGTCTGGCCAAAGGTGAATATGCACTTCATTTCCTCAGATAGACTTTGTGGGTGCATTTAATCAGAACAATTCTTCAATGTTTCATAACCCCTTTCAGAAGAAATCATGAAAAAGACACCTGGCTCCAGGAATAAACACAAGTTTCTTATTTTATTTGAAGAAGGTTAAAAAACCCTCATGCTTTCATCAAGTCACAGTTCCGTACTGTTAGGAATGAAAAGCAGTGTTCTTGAAAATGTTCAGAACCAGCTACTTCCTATTGGGAAGAAAGACTTCAGGATGTCAAAGGCTGGTGCAGGGCTATCAATTTAAACAAGGGAATGAGATTAAGTGGAAAAACTCATACTAGACAACAGACAAAGACAGATCCCAACCAGGAGAAGCTCAAACATGAGCAAAACAGCACAGCAAGGATGAGACCACACCAATTTCAGCAATACATCAACTCAAATATTCAACAATGCAATGTAAAACAATGTAAAAAAAATGAGGGCCTGACAAAGGCAGTTTGACGTAAACATAATGAGAGCAAGATCTAGGCATGCCTCCCCCCCTTGTCAGCTCTAATGATATCCCAGGTCTTGACAACTCCTACCAAACAGCCTTCCTGTTGTCTACCCTTCCTTGAGCTAAGAGCCAACTGCCATCAACTGAGTTGTTGACAAAAGTCCAGCACCAAACAAGCTGAAGATGAAAATGTATTAATTTGCATCATAAATTCTTGGACCCAGATCACAAATCAAAAGCTTGAGGAGTTCTGGAGGCCCAGATCCATCCTGGTAGCTCTTTCTGAGTGTCTCTGGAAGAGCAGTGGGAGAAAACACACACTGAACTGGTCAAAGGAATGGAGATGACTGTCTTGGCTGGAGGAATCTGCTTCATGTTTGCAGTACAAAAGGTAGCACTGGAAAGAACGGTGAGGTCAGCACTTCAGTTTGGAATGCTGCGAGTCTTAGAGAGACCATTTGTAATGATGACCCCACAAATCAATTACTCATACTTTTACATATGATATACCAGTGTTACAAGCTCTGGGACAACCACCTGAGATTGAGATCCCTGGTGAAATAGACAGCAAGAAGAAACACAAGAGTCAGGATGAAAGAAAGGCAGTAAAGAGGTCAGGTTATAGCTTCGCTATGTCTTCGTGCATTTCTTTCACAAAGATTAATTGGATCATGCTGTACAAAGAACTGGCTGAAGAGCTGTCCTGAAATCTCCTGACATTGCTCAAGTAGAGATGCAGCATCAGGAAACACAGCAAACACCAAGGGATTCCTGAAGTCCTGTGGCTATCACCACATTTGGCAAAATATGTCTTATGCTAATGAGCTTTAAATACACTTTTTACTGCTTCTATGGGTAGAAAAGTGACTGCATCACCTCAAACTTTTCTGCCACAGCCCTGGATCCCAAGGCAAACTCTTGGGAACTCTCTTTTTCACCGCCATTTCTTGTTAACAAAGACTGTGACCTCACAAGCTTCACATCAGAATAATTCCAAGATCACATGGAAGAGTGAAAGTCGAGAAGGAGAAATCCAGTTTGCAGATGAATTGAAAAACAACAAAACAAGAGGTAATGTTCAGACATTATGAAAAGGATAGCAGAACGCACATGAGCAGAGCAGCTGGAACACAGAGTATGCAGTTTTACGATTCCACTCTTTCTGTAAACCTTGAGAATTAATAGTGCAAGATGAAGCAGCAGCAGCTTCAAAGCTTGACCTCAATTACTTAAGCAATCTTAATAGCATATATTTTTCCATTGCCAGCAGGCCTGAAAATGAGAAATGAGAGCAAAAATCCCCTAAAAATTGATGTGTATAGTATACATTACTAATTACATACATACAATACTAATTACTTCAAATGTTGCTAAATATGGAAGAAGAAAAAAGACACAAGCAAAAATATGCAGATGTCCTGATCAGTATGAAGTAACGGAACTCCCCGTGGTATCTGAATAGCTTGCGGGTAGTTCTCTTTACCAGAATAAAGCCTCACTTAGCATGTAAGAGTCTATCTGCAACCCACACGTTTTTACCCACACAGCTAGGGAATATCTAGTACAACCAAGAAAGGCTTTATGAGACACATTCAGCAAGCAAAGATGGCAAAATGTGACTGCTTACAGATTTGCAGACTATCATTATTACTCCCACCACCCCCCGTGAATACAGCTTCTCCTTGATACTCTTTACTACCTCATCTCCTAGCAAGATCTGCAATTCCCTATTCCTCCTGTAGCACTCTTGGGTTGCACCTTGGTCACCTTACCACCAGCTGAGAGAAAGGCAAAGCACACGGACTGCTCCGAGCTGCACGTGCCCGCACAGGCCCGACGGCAGCCCACCCAGCGCGGGTCCTAGCTGAGCTCGCATGGCAGACTACGATCAAGGCCAGGTTGGACATGGCTTCAAGCGACCTGTTCTAGTGGAAGGTGTCCTTGCCCATGGCAGGGGGTTTGGAGCTAGACGATCTTTAAGGTCTCCTCCAACCCAAACCATGCTGTGATTCTATAACCTTCCTGGTGATTCACTCACACACCATCCTCTCTTTGCTGCTGCTAACAGTTTTTGTGACCATTATGGGAATTGGATGTAAAAACTCTGCCACTCTCAAATTTGATGGAAATTGATCTGTGCATTTAAAAGCTACAGGGCTGGAGGGAGAGGCTGGGATGAGGGAAGGGGACAGATGGATGTCATCACACCATAAGCCTTATTCCTTTAAAAAAAACACTTAAAAAAAATTGAATCATAGAATAACAGAATGGTTTGGGTTGGAAGAGACGTTTAAAGCTCATCCAGTCCAACACCCCTGCAATATGCAGGGACATATTCAACTAGATCAGGTTGCTCAGAGCCCTGTCCAACCTGACCTGAAATGTTTTCAGGAACGGGGCTTCTACCACCTCTCTGGAAAACCTGGGCCAGCGTCTCACCACCCTCATTGTCAAAAATTCCTTCGTTACATTTAGCTTGAATCTCCCCTCTTTTGGTTTAAACCCATCACCCCTTGTCCTGTCACAACAGGTCCTGCTAAAAAGTCTATCTCCATCTTCCTTACAGGCCCTTTTAAGTACTGGAAGGTCACTACAAGGTCTCTGGATTCCAGGATGAACAACACCAACTCTCAGCCTGTCCTCACAGTGGAGAAGTTCCAGCCCTCTGATCATCACTGTAGCCTCCTCTGGACCCACTCCAAGAGGTCCATGACTCTTCTGTGCTGAGGACCCCACAGCTGGACAGAGCACTGCAGGGGTGGGTCTTACCAGAGCAGAGGGGTAGAATCACCTCCATTGACTAATTGCTAAAGGTTGACTTCAGTGAAACTCCAAGACAAACTAATTAAGTGTGGACTAGATAAATAGATAGTGAGGTGGATTGAACCAGCTGAACTGCAGGGCTCAGGGGGTGGTGATCACTGGCACAAAGTCCTAGAGGATTACTCAAGGGGTTGACACTGGTGCTAATACTGTTTGACCTCTTCATTGATGACCCGGATGAAGGGGCAGAGGTTGCTGCTGATATAGAACTGGGAGGAGTGGTTGATACACCAGATAGGTGTGCTGTCATTCAGGAGAACCTTGACAGGCTGGAGAAGTGGATGGAGCAGAATCTCATGACATTCCTCAAGCGTAAATGCAAAGTCTTGCCCATGAATAACTCCATCCACCAGTACATGCTGTAAGCTGGGAAGCAGCTTTGCAGAGAAGGACCTTGGGGTTCTGGCAGTCACCAAGCTGACCATGAACCACCAAAGACGACCACTAACATCCCAGGCTGTACTATGAAGAGCACTGGCAGCAGGTCAAGGTAGGTGACCCTTTCATTCCACTGGGGCTAATGAGACCCATCTGGAGTGCTGTGCCCAGTTCCAGGCTCCCCAGGATTAGAGAGATGGGGACTTACTGGAGTGAGCCTAGCACAGGGCCACAAAGATAATTAATGAGTTGGAGCATCTGTCACAGGAGGAGGGACTGACAGACTAACCAGGACTGTTGAGTCTGGGGAAGAGAAGGCTTGGGAGGACCATAGTGGACATAAAAACCTGATGGGAAGCTGCACAGAAGACAGAGCCAGACTCTTCTCACTGGTGGACAGCAACATTGTAACAAATTGAAACACAGAAATTTTCTTTTAAACTTCATAAGAGTTTTTCTGCATTAAGGGTGGTGGAACATGGGAACAGTTGCCGAGAGGTTTCAGTCTCTGACTTTAGAGATACTCAAAATCTGATTGTACACAGTCCTGGGCAACCTGTTCCAGCTGACTCGATCGTAAGCAGAGGGGCTGGACTAGGCAATCTCCAGAAGTCCCTGCCAACCTCAGCCACTTTGGGATTCCGTGAAATACCTTCTGAAATGTCCCATGGATGAAGTGCTGGAAAATGTACAGTTACAGAACAAACAGCTCTCCTAATGTGATTCAGAGTAACTTGACTTGTTACGCTGGGCATAAGCAAGAAGGAACAAATAAATGTTTCTATGAAGACCTTTAACTTGCAGTTGCCTTAAAAGCACAAGCGTATTTTCATGTAACTTGCCAGCTGCCTAGCAAAGTTTTCCAGTGTCTCCTTACTCAATGACGATTATCCATCATTGTATATTCCTTCAAATTGTGCTGCTGCTGTTACAAGAATATTAGATTGACAGACTCCAAAACAATATCTAACTTTTATCAGAGAATTGAACAGATAGAAAACAGAGATTCTTCAGAAATTATAGTGGTGCTGTGGTTGGCACACCTATCCATACCACAGTGACACACCAAACACAGGAACATTTTGTTAAAAGGGTAATTTTTAGTCTTGAGAATGGAGGAGGAAAGTGTTGAGCTTGTCAACCCAGTAATTCCTTTACTCTCAGGTTCACAGAAACTCTTTTGTTCTATACCTAACTACTATTATCTCATATTCCAGTATGTTCAAGACCAGGTTGTTTAGCTTATAATACATGGATGGATTCCCTTCCTTCCCCTACCCAATTACAGTTTTACAGTCTAGGAAACTTTAATCACAAAAAATTACTTTAAACCTGACATTCTCTGCCTTTCTGTATCTCTCCCCACTTAAAATAATTTACATTAATCATGTTAAATTGATTGCTTCTAATGATCGAGGCAAAAACTTCATTTTCCTTTTCACCTGTTTTAGTAGCTGTCTGTACTGCTGTACTGCCTGGTTCAGGAAATTATCCTCCTGATGGCAGCCTTTTTTTTAAAAAGATGGCCGCAGACTTTAATCACACATGAGAGAGAATTTCCTTTCAGCCAAGGAATTATAGGTGGGACTGCTTGTAAGATATAGTAATTATATCATGGATGAGTAACCACTTAAAAGAATCAGTGAATGATGTGGAACCACAGCCAAGCCATGAAGAGCCACTCTCCTCTCAGCAGCACAAGGAGGGTGGTTTCAAAAACCCAGGTGCAGCCTCTTTTTGTCAGTGTTACACAGTGCCAAAGAGGGGATCCTCAAGGGAGCAGAGCCATCGGAAACAATTCAGGCACCAGTTACTTACTGTGAGGGACTCAATCTTAAGACTCGCACTGATTTCTTTGCCAAATGTTTTCTACTCTGTTTATCACTAACCTGGGCTGATTGTAGGGTTGAAGTTTCTAAGCTATAAGAAAGAAAACCCCTGAGACAAGACTCTCAGCTGTGACTGCAGTCAGCGCAGCGCTGATTTAAACCACAGTCCAATCCCAGTTCTGAAAACCAGAAAGAGGATTTATTTTGCAGGCAGATAAAAAAAAAAAGAGAGAATGTCAAGCTTCGATTACAAAATCCATTGCTGCTTCTTTTGTGCATTTTAGCTTTTCTGTGTAACGGGAACCTTTGGCACCTACAAGTAAGAAGGGCAGCACAGCAGAGAAAAGTGGTCTGTGGTTACTCCTTCAAAACTGAACTTGTCAGAGCAGAGATAAAATAGGTGAGAAAGGTTGTCTGTGTAGGAACATTACAGCAAGACTGAGACATTCAAGCCAAAATTAAGGAAAGGATAAGAAACAGAAATAATCAATTTAAATGTCAGGGTATTAATCATACTGAGAGGATCTGAGTGAATGCCTAGACCCCCACAGCTTTATTGTCCTACCCAGGGTGAATCATTTCCCTCTCTACATCACTAAGTTCCCACCAGCAAAGTAGCTAAAAACCATGGCCAACTCTCCATTGGTGTGCTTTGTTTCTGCTAATGAAATGTCCTAAACAAGAACTATGCATTAGATCTCAAATTTAACTCAAGACTTAATTGATGCAAATTGACTTGAAGCTAACCTGAGTACCTATGGCCCTTGCTACCTCAGCAGTGAGAGGAGGTAACTGCATCTTCTGACCATGATAATGTGTCCTCATATGCTTCAGGGGGTTCTGGCAACTTGTATAAATTCAAGTCACATCTACAAGAAACTATGCTCAAAATTGCAATGCTGGATGATCAAACCAAATCGGTAGACATCAGATGCCATTCTATTCACACAAAAGTAAGCATCAAACATATTTACAAACTCTACTGTAAACCAACATTAATCAGATTCATGATATTGGAAGTAAAAAAAACCCCTATTTTACTTTAAATCCATTTCTTCAGTTTATTATTAACCCAAATGTAATCACTTACAATTACAACTAATCATTACAAGAAAAATCAAGACAAGGTGAACAGCTTGGCTTGACTGCAGCCAATGGAGAAAAAACCACGAAATATTATCTTTGTGGTTGTCTGTTAAATCTTTCAGGGTTATCTACCTATTTGCAGATGGACATCTGAATTTTCAGACAACATGAAATAAACAGAATAATCAAAATATGTCCAAACTTGGCTTATTGTCTCCTCCTCCTATTAAATATAATTCCTATTTATTTTTCAAGAGCGATTTCAGCTCACGGCTTCATACACTCAACGATTCTACAGAATCAAAAGCAGCTGTTGCTTTCTACAACAAGCACTCTTAAGTACTTTGGAAGTTATAAAGGACTTATTTTTAGTTGAGTGATATGCTAATACCACAGCAGCATCAGATCAGCAGTGCACTGCAGTAATGCAGGAAACCCAGCTACCTACTGCCACAGCAGTTGGTGGCTATCTCATCCCTACGGATCTTGCTGCTGAGGAGTATGTACTCCACCAGCGGCACCATCAAACGTTGCTTCTGTTGTCACAGCCTCTGTGATAAATATCTGTAATCTAAGCACATAACTAACACAACTAGCACAAGCTAACCACAAGCTAACACAGTGGAGAGTGCTACCTAACCAGAGAAGTTACCTAAAACCCACCATTCTCTCTCAGCCTTGGAGGAGAAAATCCAGTGGGGCACCTGATTAAAGGGCTCTGGAAGGACATGGATGTTGATTTGTTCCTATGAAACTCACAGAAAGTCTGTTTTTTTTTTTTCAGTGTTAAAAAACAGTACAAAATCTGCTGAAATCCATGTCAACAGTTACAGTTGCGGACTCCGACGGACAGGGCTGGCCACATGACCACTGTGTAAGAATGGCAGCTATAGTCCATCCACACATGCAACAGAAAGCTCAAATGTAGTACCTAACTTGTACCTAACTAACTTATACCTTCTGTGGAGTAATAAAATATATTACATGGAAAGAAATTTGCAGGTTACATGGTAAATATTTTAGTATTGAATAAAAGCTCTTTCAAGACACCAGACAAAAAAAAAAGACAAACCACCCAAACATTCTGACTTTGTAGATTTTGTAACTGAAGATTCTCACTACTGACAAGGTAGTTGGTACACGATGACAAGCTGAGGTTTTCAGATAGTTTCCTCCTAAGTCTGCCAACACCAGGCTGGAATCCATAGGAAAGACCCACTCCCTGACAACACTTCATTTGGCAGCTGTACCCAACCCATTTCTCTCCGTTTACTTTGCCAAAATGAACGTGAGGCTAAACAGGGTAATAGCTGAAGTCAGCACTGGCAAGGTGCTGGAAAGACATTACAGAAAAATCTGTTTATCGCTGATCTGCCACTTCCTTATCCCATATTCAAGAGGTCATCAAATGGCATTTCAGACTATTTTGACAAATATTCTCTTGGCTGACACGTATGCAAACTTGGTTTTATAGCTAAATACGCAAACAAGCAAGATGCTGTCAGACACTATCCCTTTGTGCTGTGATATGTGAGCCATCAGCCACCGTACTCAAAAGCGCTGGCAGAGACTCATGCTCTGGACGTAGAAGAGCACAACTAAGGAATCGCTGCCTTTAATCAAGAAACAGCCAGCACCACCAGATACGCCACACAAGGTGGAAGATGTTTCTTGATTCCATTTTCGGACATGTTCATACCAAAACCCTCCTGCATTGCTTCTGTGTGACAGGTCTGCCTGCATCTGTCTCTCCTTGAACAGGAGCAGAAGAAGCAGAAGCAGCTACTCTCAGTAAGTTACAAAATATATCAGATGAAGGCAGAAATTCAAGCAAGCAGCGCAGGGCTGTCAGTCACGGATTTGAGGTTGCTGACAAGCATGCAGCAGAAACCAGGCCATTAACGTGACATGCCAGATCTCATAACTCTACATAATTAGCAAAACACCAGTCTGCCTACATCATGTTGGAGCTGGATATTATATTACATCCTTCCAGTAACAGTAAAGTTACATTTGGTTTTTATCTCCATTCATTTATGCAAGATTACTTTAGAGTATGTTAACCCAGCATGTCACTAACAGCTTGTGATCCTTCTCCACACTGCGATCAGCCTTTGTTCTTGCATACAAGAGAGAGGAACGAACGGCAGGTAACCGGCATTCTCACTTTACTACACCCCTGGGCCTTGGCACGTTCTTGCGTGCTGTGCTGAAGTGGAGGAAGGACAGACAGCAAATGCTGTTTTGTGGAACAGCTGCTACAAGATCAATACAAAACTAAAGACCCATATTGAAAAACAGTCTCAGTTCTTTTTTTAATTGAAGGAGAAACTGAAGGCACCCAGCGCTTTGCACATTTACATGCACAGTATGATTGACTTGTGTTTCCCAAGCTACCACCAAGTGTCAAACCGAACCTTCTGCCCTGCCAATAATTGCTAAGATGCTTTCCCAGTATTCTGAAGAGGCTGTCAAATAATGCTTTGATCATCTACATTTTCTATTCAGTTGGCTTGACAGGTGAAAGCAGGGGTTTATTATTAAAACATTTTCAGCTTTTTAGTTCATTATAACATTATGTTATTGGCCAGGATTTAGGGAACAAACTTTAAATGGGCACATTCCTGTACCATTTTCAACACCTTAAAATAATTCAGTGAAACGTCAAAGCAGTTAGAACAGTGAGGGACTACAGGACAGAGCCTGGCATTCAGCTAAGCAAAAGAAGACAGACAGATGGACTGGGCTGTATTCTGACCTGCACAGGTATGCTTGTAAAGCTGGGAGGAGGAAGGATCACAAAACCATACCAACCTTTTAAATCCCCACACAGAATAAAGTCTGAGCACTACTAAGAGAGGCAAGAGTTGTGGACTGTGAACTCCCAGAGCCCTCCAGCTGCCAACATGCATGCTGTAGTGCTGACTTCCAGACTGGACACAGGGTCACTGCAAATGCTCTCTTCTGAACAGGAGTACCCAGGCAGAGCCAGTGGGCTTCACCTGGACCTTGTGTGCAGGAAACACTACCCAGGGAAAAAGCAGCAAGCACAACACGGAACAGAAGAGCTGCCAAGAAACAGGACTGACTCTTTAGCTGAGTTGCTGGTTTAATCAAAAGCATTTCCACCCAACAGAACCATCAAAGTTATTAAAATTAAGTGGAGAAGGTAATTTAGTGAAAAGGCTCTTCAGTAAAATCTGGTAGAAAGGAGTGAAGAGCCTCCCACACCAGACAAAGAGCTGCCGTGATGTCTCATCACAGCTATTGCTTCCCCACGGCAACTCTTTCCGCAGTGGGAAGAGTGCTGCCAGCTCTGGGTTAGCTTGGACTCTGAGGAGCAGCTCTTCTCCTCCCCGTGACTGGAAACCTCAGGGAAGAGGCACAAAAAAAACCCCCAAAACCCACTCAGACTTCAGTATGGTGCCTTCAGAAACAGGCAAAGCAAAGGCTTTCCCTCTGTACTGTGTAACTTGACAACACAAGTCACTTTGGTGTGCTCCATCATGCCTCCTGGCAGTTAAACAGGCAGGATACAGGAGACAAACTGCTCCTTGTGGGCAACCAGCACAAGCAACCCCATACATGGCTGCTCCTCTAGCACATTAATAATGATAATAAAATATAATTTAAGACCACCTGAGATGAACTTTAAGTAAACACTTTCTAAATAATTTCTCTGTTCTAAAGCTGATTTTCCAGCTGTTTTGAGCCATCACTAAACTTCAGGCATTAGAAATAACAATGATCAGAGTTCTTCAAATATCTTTAGCACCGTCTGCATACAAAATTTCATAGGGATACATTTGGGAAACTGGAAAAATTTAACCAAATGTATAGCTGTGACGGGACACTGTTGGCAAGGGCAACAAGTCTGACAAAGAGAACTGGGCTAAAATAATGCCTTAATGAGTTAAATAACTATTTTTTGAAAAGTTCTTTGGGAAAGATATTAGAAAAAATAGTTTGACATTAAAAACCTTTGGAGCGCATTGTCCGGACCCAATCCAATAAAGGAACAAGATATAAACTTGGGCAAGAGAGCTCGTAGGTGACATGTGACCTACCCATATGCCTTGACTACTTTGCAAAATAAAACCATTTCAACCATTTTCCGTTTCTTCACGGAGCACTGCCCGTGAAAGGAACATGGCTATTTCACATCGTTCAGCATCACCTGTATAATACAATGCTTCTTTGAGCTATTCCTAGTGTCTTTACCACAAGTAGTATCTTTTCTGAAATGTAGTGTGACAAGATGCAGCATCCATGGACCCTGAAATGTTATTTATTAAATTATTTATAAGTACAAATGTTTTCTATTGAAAGGTCTTTTACAGAATCTTGGACAATTTTGGTGAGTACTATCCAAATGAACCATGTGGCAACCAAATTCACCAACGGTCCCTGTAGATCA
Organism: Buceros rhinoceros silvestris; assembly: GCF_000710305.1. NCBI lineage: Eukaryota > Metazoa > Chordata > Aves > Bucerotiformes > Bucerotidae > Buceros > Buceros rhinoceros. The sequence continues at coordinate 51,690 of NW_010422929.1, forward strand.
GTGGATAACATTTCTAATTCTCAGACAGATTTATTTCCAGATATTTAACTGCTAACAATTAAATCTGGCCAGCAGAAAACCCAGTGAAGAACATCCACGGGAAAGCTTTTTCTTCCAGTTGCACAAACCCTATTAACTCAAAGCTGGGAGAAATGGTCATTCAGCCTTCATTTATGGAGAAGGGAACCAATCCAAATGCTTCAAGCAAGACGAGTTAATGCACTGAACAATGCATCCCCTATAACTGTCCTGGGCTCTGCAGCTTAAATCTCAAAGAATAAATCTGCTCTGTCCTTGACTGTTACATAAAACCAAAGACAAAACTCCAAAAAGCAGAGTCTAAACAGTTTGCAGGGAAGAAAAAAAGAAAGCTAATTATTAGAATCTTCCTGCAGATACTTCATACATTTCCAACCCAGATGTCAGTTAGTGTCTTAAGTGAAGGGCAACAGCTCACATTACTCAGTTGTTTCAGTAAGCAAAGGTGTTGACCTGCATCAAAGATGCTGATCTGTAAAGGAGCCTGCGCTGGCTGACAGACACTGCCAGCTGCTCTCTCCATTTCTGTGAAGTTTGGGATGGTCCTGGAGAAGTGGGAAGAGGAAAGACCTGATCTCTTCTGAAAAGGAAGAATCATTGCAGGAGCTAAGTGAGCTAAGCGCTCAAATGCCTTTGATATAAAAATAAAAAAAGAGCAGATATGACAGGGAAGTTGCTGTAAGATCAGTTAAATGAATTGCTTTAAACCAAAGACATGCACAGGAACACATTTAGAAAATGAATCTTTTTTTCCCCAAACTTAAGTTTTTATTTTATTTTCTGTTACTATTTGTCTGCTTAGAGGATCCCACACACCTGCAACATTCCAGCATTTATATTGTGCTTTTCATTCAGATGCATCAAATAACGTTTCGGATAGACTAATCTTCTGATACATGATATTACATTAACAGGAGAAAACTAACTTCAGAGCAAGAGATCAAGCGGAATCCAAATTTGAAGACACTAGTTTCAAATGCTTTTCTTCAGCTACACAGAAATATGAGTTTTGAAGGTAGACTTAAATCTAAACGTAATTATGTCCTTATTATGTATAAGCACAGAAATAAAAAGCTAGGACGATAGGAGTACAGCTGGCCATGACATTTTTGAAGAATCTTTAGAAGGATAAAATCTGAAATGATACCTGGGTAGCAAGCTCTTTAACTGTCTGAAGGCATTATCAGTCTGAGGACAAAATGACTCTAAACTTCAGCAGAGATGAAAGGTCCCAAATCTGCCATCTTTCCTATTTAGTACTCTGCAGGGAAGCTTGGAAAGGAAAGCACAGGGCTCCTGGTCTTTGTGGCAGATTGGTTTATAGTGTTTGATAAAACCTGAGCTGAGAGAGAACAGTAATCCCTTTCCATTCTGAGAATGTGCTTCACAAGCTAGGCTTAGTAGTTTCTGATGAAAAAAAAAAAAAAAACAAACCACCAACAAAAAACCCCAGTGAGGATGAAATCGCTCTTGGTGAAAAAGAAGTTCTACATTTCAAGTTGTTGCTGGCTCTTGGTGGCTCCAGAACTGGAGGCTGTGCTGGGCAATGACAGTTTTTGATGCAGAAGGACAATTCTGGGGGAAATTCAACTTACTATATTTCCAAAGGGATGCCTAAAAAAAAAAAATCTTCTACAGACACACCTGTATTTGTTTCTTGCTTACGGTCATTACTTACAGGCAGACCTCTTGCTGACAACTTTCAATGACTCACCTATCTCAGAAGACACATTAATGTCCTCTACAGAATCTGGCCCAGGCACTGGCATTTCATCAGGTGCTGCTTGTTCTCACCCAGTTGCCCAAGAACAGATTTGAGAAATTAAGATGATTCTATAAAATTCCTAAGATGTTTGTTACTTAAGGACTAAAAAAAAAAAAACCACCCTGTATACAACTACAAAAGGTTCTAAAAGCTCTTCAGTGAAGTATGTAGCCAGCAACTGTTCCTAATTATCAATGGCATTTCTAAAGGAATTAGATTAATGTTCTCGCTTGTAAAGACAAGACAACAGTCCTCAAGTAATTCAAGTAAAATGTTCATCCCAGAAGACTCATTAGAACAACCTCCAAAGACTGCAAGCAATTGAGAGAAGAGACTTTTTTTTTAAGCTTGGTTTCCTAAGGAACTGAGGCTATGTAGGGCAATTAAAAACCTAAGAGAAAACATTAAGAGACAGCTTCAGACTCTGTATCATCATGAACATTATAAATCCATCTCCACAGAAACAGTCCTGAAATAAAAACCTTATTTTATTAGGAAGAGAAGCCTTTAATGAAAAAAAATAGCAAAAGCCAAGCAGTAATGTATTTTCTTGAGTAAAAAAAAAAAGATTCAATAGCTGTCACAGCAGCATGCAAGTGACACAAGGAAAAGTCTGCCCCAACACCTCTCCTTCCCCAACAGCTTCTGGCCTCACGTATCACTGGTGCCGGCACTGACCGTGTGAGCTATCTGAGGGTGCAGTTCATGAACATACAGCACTATCTCAGGTGAAATGAGGCTGGCAAAACACGCCTCGGTGCTTTCTGGAGGGTTTTTGCTAGTGTGCTAGTAAGACTGTGGTGAGGAATTGGAGCAACATGATTTGAGCTGGACTGAAAACAGCGAAGGATCAAAACAAGAGCTACAAGCTTTGCTGCTGATCTAGCCATGGAGGAGGCACGGAAATGGTTAAAGCTCCCTTTGCTGGCAGGGGAAAAAAGGCAAAACCAAGACCCCTTTTACATAGTCTTATTGTGCTGCACAGACAAGTGGGAAATACAACACCACAGGTACAGATGAAGGTGGTTGGCTCCTGGAGTGCCTGTTGGAAGCAGTGGGACAAGCAAAGAGCAGGTCACAAGAGTGGTGTTAATCTCCTCTTGATGCAATCGCCAGTTTCCTGGAGGCAGTGAAGACTGACGACACTCTTACTGCTCACTGCATTCC
>NW_010422929.1:54725-75820 GCF_000710305.1 Buceros rhinoceros silvestris
CATTCCTGCACTCGATAACTGAAAATTGATGTTGCTGCTTTCCAAGGAAGAAGCAAATAAAAATCAGGGCTCATGTGCTTAAGATGCATCCTCAGCAAACACACGCTTATTCAGATCAGACTTCTCAGCTTTGGCACTTGAGAGCTGCTCCTAAAAGTCCCATGAAAGATTTTTCACAAGGGGGGAACCCCCTCCCAGAGTGCTACCTATCTTACTCTTTCGCAATGACACCGCAGGAAGCATTTCCATGCACTGAATACCGACAGATAGAGACTCACTGAGAAGAGGGAAAGACAGTGCAGGAAAATCACACAGTCACATTAGGCAGCTTCTCCTACTGTAACCCCTCCAGATCGTGAGGATGAACAAGGAAATCAGCGTTTGTTAATCTGCAGGGTGACAAAAATTGTTTTGGCCTTTTAGATTTGGCTTTTCAAAATACAACAGGCGAATCCAGTTAGAACAGGATGCAGCATTAGCATTCCTGATCGGGCAGGCTTAGGTGAGGAAGAAAGCTCAGGGATATTCAGAAGAACGTTTCTACTCTTGCACAGTCCAATGGATTTTCCTGTTGTGTACTGCACATATGGCTTTGAAATGTTTTTTTGGCAAAGGTGAACACTACTAGGAAACATAAGGGCTTTTAAGGAACCCAGCAAACTGCAATGTCCTGAGGTAGTATTTCAAAACAACCCCGACAGATGGACATATGGGAATTACCTTCTAGATTTCATCTCTCAAAGAGCAGACAGAGTACCTACAGCACCTCTGGCTAAGGAATACACAAGGCCTGATTTCGTTTTGTACTACCGAGTTGTATCCCCGTTCTTTCAGTACTCAGCCTACCTGGCTGCCACAGAAAGCAAGTCAGTAGAGCTCTATTTGTTCACTGTACAAACAAGTAAATCCCACGACTTTTAGCACATCATTTTTAAGTAGGCAAGTAAGTTTTTCATGTCCAAGTGACTTGATGATCACTGGCTGAAGGAAGCTGGAAGTGAAGTAGCTCAGTAACTGACAGCTCCTCTCTCGAGCTGAAGGAGGCTCCTGAGGGCTGGAAGCTGAAGCTGCACTAAATCAGATCTCAGATAAGAAACAGGTTTTTAAAGCAATTAAACAACTTGCGCTCTGAATTTTCTGTTATTTTTACAACTTAGAACAAGGCTGGTTTCCTAATGCTACGACTATGTGTGCGGTTATAAGACGTAGATCCAATGCAAAAATGAAGAGGTCCCTTACGCACGAAGAGATCGTAACTGTCCTTTCCAGCCTGATCTGTAACGCGAACATTCACAGCACAACTGTTTTCCACAAATCACTAATAAGGATTTGATATCTGTGACATAACTTCTTCCAGCACCTGCAGGGGGGACAGTCATTTCTGATGACTTCATACCAGCCTACGGACTGGAACTAACTCCAGTCTCCTATTTTTAATAACCAGAGGCAGGCTTCAGATTAGCTGTTAACCTCTCGGGCAGCCACACTTAGCCTGGAACGTCAGCAAAGGGATTCCAGGATTTTGAATCTGAAATTACATCAGTGAAATACTGACTCATCTCCTCACAGAGAACCACAGAAGACAGCTTAAGGTACATTTGTTTTGACTATGACAAGCCATGACTCCCACACTGTCAAATGACCAAAGGCATTCTCTTACCATTATCTGTCAGAGACAGATACTGTAAGATGTGTACAAGGTGTGTACAAACACAGACGTTTGTACACAGAACTGTCAGTGTACAGAGGTACTTACACATCCGTTTGTATACAGATTTTTTGTGCAGGCATATATATTAAACACACGCTATTTGTCTAATGGTATTACACAGGTAAAAATGCCTCAGGGAATATTCATGAGTGTTCCCATATTAACCAGATCGTGCATCACAAGTACAGGAACAGGACAGGATCACAACAGTTTGACTTCACAACAAAGTGCTTATATACTACATGACATCTTACACCCAAGTGAGACCAAAACTAACTCAGGGTGCAATTGCATCCTTTGAGGCTAATGGTAAAAGTAGTCACTTCTCACCCTTGCATAACTGCCTCTCCAGACAGGCATCATCCATTTTGTGTTGATGCTGTAAGACACACTATGGAAAATCCAGCACTACCCAGTGCTGTCGCTATCCATTACATAGCTAAACTAAATTCAGATGAGTTTCTAAAAAAGTGTTAGCATGGCAGAACATGAATTTTACAGATGTCTACTTAAGTTCAGTAAATAAAAAAAGAGTGTTTGCTCAAAAAATATTTTTAATTTAGAAGACTGTCAAAAAGCCCACTCAATTTCCCTTTCACTTCTTCCACAGCTGCTGTTATCTAAAAAAACCAAAAGGTCCAGGCTACGAGTGCAGCAGTGTGTATTCTGAGTGCTCGCCTCTCTGTTTTTGAGAGGTGTATTTCAAAAAGCAGGCAACGTCTTTCCTTTCTGTGGATCCTCAAGCCTTCTAATTTCTGAATGAGGTAGAGAGACGCAGGGTAGTGACTTCTAAGCATCTCATCCCTCTTTGGGAAGAGGCCACTACTGCCTGGCTAGTCTGAGTTCTAACAATTTCCTTGAAGCACTGATAAGGCTTGTGTACCACAGCCTCAGCACATCTGTCACAGGACTGTACTACTACAGTGGGAGCATCTCTCCTTATGAAAACCTGCCCAGACACCAGACAAACTGCTTTCCCTCTGGCAGTCAGAAGAAATTAACTGCCAAATTTGACACTCAGCAATGGGTGTATAGCCTCATAATTCACAAAGAGCTACAAATTACCCTGGCAAGGTACTGGAGAATAATTCATTCTAACAATACACACAAAGAAGAGGATTCAGCCTGCTGCCTTTGCTACGTTGGCTTTGTTTCTCAGGCTCTATCCCCTCTGTGCCTACCTTCAGGGTTTTATGGCTTGGAAGGCTTCCTGGCACTCTTTGCCAAAATGATACAAGAGAATCATTTAAAAAAAACCCTTTTCATTCAGAGTAGATGTCTACTAAACTTCTCACCTTAGGCTTACAGTCCTGTCCCAGCCCTCCAAGTACGGACAAATACCAGAAGAGCTACAAGACTTCATTAAGCAGGAAAACAGCTAGAAAGTGAACTTGCAATCCTGCTGTTTCTTCTTGAGAAAATGAGATTAATTAGGTGCACTGCCTGACTTTGCATTTTCAATGAACTCTCCAAATCAACATTTACTTGGAAACTTCCTCCAATCTTAAAGGTTAACTTAAACAAAAGCATTGGAAGAATTTGATTAAAACAAGAGATCTTGAAAGTGCCAAGTAACTTTTACACGCTTGAGGTATGCTCCTATATAATGTAATGTGACAAGACTTCGGAGATCCATACAAGGGGGACATTAGTGCTTTGCCCACGTCTACCTCCCATGCTTAGTCTCAGCCAAGAGGTACATCTCGGAGATGTTCATCAGGCCACTAATCAATACCATGTTTTGCTTTGCCCAGTCCATAATACACACAGAACAAACAGGATTACTAAAAAGTAAATAAAGTTTCCACTCCCATCTTTCAAACATGCCCAGATTTTTCTTGGCTTAATAAAGCATGCAACATGTAAGAGTTCTGAAGGAAAAAGTTGTACTTTGAAAGAGTCAGAGAAGGATGAGATGTTTTTGCAGACTCAGTTAACTGTGCCAAACCAATTCACTATCACTTGCTGCACAGAACATGCACCACTTGAGGAAAAACCTCAGAAACAAGGAAAAGATCATCTATTTTAGGGATATGACTACACTGTGGTCAACTATTCCAGCATGTAGTCAATGAATAACACTACTGTGTCGAGTTTACTTTCCCAGATAAAACACATTTTGTTTGAATAACCAGTTGCTGATACAGTGAGTCACTCAGCTGCCTGATGCACCAGCTCAAATGCTTTAAAAGGACTGACTGGGAATCGCCAAGTACAGTACGTGTATATGTTTAGGAACAACATGCTTTAAATGAAACACTGACTCACCTTGTCACGCAAATGATGCTCTGCAGCCTCAATATTCAGAGGATCATCAAAATTCAAAAGATCCTGGAAAAGAAACAAAAAATATTACAGGGTTCCCACTCACTGCAACACACAATCCAAAGCCCTAATGAACAAGATAATGAAACAAAAACAAGACCAGCAAGTGTAGTGCCATTTTCCCACTCCCTTGACAGGTATCCCTGCCAAAGGTAGATGCAAATGAGTTTGACAGTTGCAAACCAAATCACAAGTGAATTAAAGGACAACAGCAGCAGGGCATTTGACCCTTCTGGTGGAAGGCCACACACAGCCCTGTGACACTTCCTTCTGACAGTGATACATTTCTATTTGAAAACTGAGACAGTTTTAAATCAAATTTTGAAAGAAAATTCCAAGTTTCAGAATGCACAATTCCTGTTGATTTTTGTTCAAGGATGAAGCAAATCCTTAAAATAGCCCTGTAAACAGCCTGGTGATAAAGTAGGAAGAGCCTCTTAACACCACCTCCACAGCAAAGCAATTTAATTCCCTCTCTGAAGAAACTACGTAACCTGGAGCCTGACGGAAAGTTTTAGTGCAATGGGAAAAACGGAGCTGAGAGGGAAGGCAGTCCAAAGACGCCAAGAGCTAAGGGCACATGGGGCCAGGGAGCAGGAATAATCAAAATAAATCTCAGGTCTGTCAGTTCAGTCTCAATAAATACTAACTTTGGAAGGAGAAAGGGTCTAGGCTTAAAACTAAAGGAAACCAAAACACTGACAGACGAGGAATTATCATTAAAACCAACACTGAATCACAACTGCCCCTATTCTGCCTGTAGCCCAGATGTCTTCCCCAGTTTAAGGTTAGCCTGCGACAGCAGTGAAATGTGGCATCTTTTCACAAGTGTGAAAGGCTCCTGCCACTCTCCAACTCGTTTTCAAGCAGCAAACCTCCCATTTCATTCAAACCAGGACACCAGTCCATCTCATTTTCACACACTTTGAGAAAACCCCAACGAATCTGCAAGGCCAGTATAATCCAATGACAGTTTTTCAAAGCCTAATTATTTGTAAGAAGCTGAGTGTTAGGGAAATCCAAGAGGCAAGCTGGGAAGCATGGCTCCAACCAGCCATGACAAATCCCCGTGGTCTCCGATGCCTGACCATCGCTTTTTGCAGCTGTTTGCCCAACAGATTATTTTTATGTGTAATTCTGTCTCTGACAGCACTTCTTTGTACCTCCAGTGGATTTCCCCTTATTCCTGTTACTTAGCGTACTGGGAGACTAACTGTGAAATGCAATTACTCATTGTTGAAAAGGCAAATGCTCTCCAACCTTCTACATCAATTTACCAAAGACGTTGTAGAAACAAATCAAGCCTTCGGATGCTAGGGAAGTTTAGGGGATTGTAGCCAGTCACTGGCTTGGTCTAGGCTACAGGTTTTAGAATCTCCTCATGATCCTGATGCTAGTGCTGGGAGCACAGTCACTGCTCTGCTTCTCCTCCTGCAGGTAGCAGTGGAGTGCTTTTCTCTCTGAAAACAAGGTGAGTTAGTGAAGCCCACAGCAATGCACCTCGTCCAAAGCTTTTCCCAGCCTTACAGTACATCCTGGAGTGGCTCTAGTTCTCTTCAGAGTCAATGACAAATGTGGCAAACAAGCTAGTGCCTGCCTTTCCTGTCTCCTCTCCTTCCTAGCCAACAGCAATGCCTGTGGAAGTGGATCATAATCCTGGACTCCTTAAAAAAAGACAGCTTTTGTACAGTAAAGACTTAGCCTCTTTGCTTTTAGGGCAAAAGCAGCTGTTGCATCCTGCCTGCCTCTTGCAGCTTCCTGCCTTCTCCATTTTCAAGTTGCTCCCAGAATTATGAGGCACAGGTTTCTTGCTCCTATCTGTCTAAGGAAAAGGAGGAAAATAGAATCCATGAACAAAATCACATAATTTCTGTGAGAAGGCAGGGTTTACGCAAGTTCTGGGGGTGGGTACCGAGGCCCTTGAACAGGAATATATTGTTCAAACAGGAATGAGTCTGCAGGGCAGTCATTAATTCCTAAACATCTATTTTAAAAACACCACCAACACAATTCCTTCTCAGAGCGATATGAGTTTCTACCTCCTGCAAACCAGTGGAAGGAATTTCATACTGTGTGGAAGAACCCAAGTAATTTCTTAGCAGAATAATGCATAACAGATTTGTAACCAAAAGTAAAAACAATGCACAAAAAAGCTGGCATTTCAGACTGCCTGTATGAGTCTTGCAATTATACAAAAGCACAAACTGATTTCATACTTGAACCACCCACTGAAGCCAAAGAAAATAATGACCTTAAGTTTAAGAATCAACAGGTGAGGTTCACATTCGGTGATGCTAAAACCAAATCAGACAGGAAAAAGGGAAGTGGATATGCAAAATATTCATTTACTTACAGTAAATAAAGAGTTTAACCCCCAGACAACGTCCTGCAAAGGAAAAGCACAGTCAGTTAGGCATGTATTACAGGTGTTTCCAACACATTCACATGCTTCATTTCTAATCTATGAAATTACTGAAAATCAAATCTCAATTAAGGGTGATGTTTTACTAACTTAAAACATTGAAAAAGCTTTCCCATTTCATGGATGCTTGATCTTTAGAAGTCACCCAAAACCAAATACTGCACATTCAAATCCACGTTCAGATCTTTCTGTGAGTATAGGAGCTTTATTCCTGTTGCTTCTCTGCTGAAGAAGAGCAATAGTACCTTAGTATAAGCCTTAGTACTGCACTGCTTAGTTTAAAGGGTGGGTGTGCAACTTAATTCAGCAATCCATTCTTAAAATTAAAAAACTAAAATGGTGTCAGACAAATATTTGAAACTGTCAAAATACCAGAGAAAAGAGATTCAGGTGTAGTATGAGTACAGAGAATTACCATTCTTACATGAGCATGGAGAAATACCATTCTCAAGCACAAGCATAGGTCTCAAATCATTTACTGCCTCTAAGTATCTATTTAATAGGTGAATAGAGAGGGTTTGCAATTCCTGCAAGCAGGAACCTTGAGGGGACTCTACCTCCAAACAGTGTCATCAAACACCGCTTATTTTGGGTGGGCATCCGCAAACCATTCCACTAACACTGAATTAACAGTCCACATCCTAAGTTACACTCTCCAGAGAATAAGATCCAAATATTATAGGAAGAAACTTAAAAGCATCACCTGCCACCAGGTCTGAGGATAAGCTTTTCTACCTAGAGGAAAGACAATTTTCTACAGCAGCAACAGAACTAAGCGACCCTACTGCAAAATCCTGTTTTTCTCCAGTGCAGCATGGGCACGGGAGCTCACACCTACCAGACAATCAAGATCAGCATTGCACCTCCTGCCCTTACAGCCTGCTAGCAGGTGACTGCCTACTCTGGAATCCACCCTGCCTGATTTCCAGTGGTGGAACAATCATTTCATGGCTAAACTGTACCTTGCATAATAAGGATAAAGCCTCAAAATAAAAACTTTCTATCCACGGCATTAAATGAGCCTATTGCAGCTTGCTTCCTGTTCCAGGCCCTCTGCTGAGAGTGGTGGACCACAGGAATCCATGTCCCTTAACACTACCCAATTATGCCCTAATGAAAAAGACACAATGTCAGTATTATCCAAACAACAGCCTCTGACGATCCAATTTTCCTTTGATCTTGCACAACCAACCTACTCAGTTCATCTGCTTTTAATAATGTGAACCTGCTCAGCAAAGCTGATGTTATCAGACGGCATTTTTGGTTTCAGCATCTTCTCCTAACATTGCTGCTGAAACCATCAGGTGTGACAAAGACAGCAAATGTAGTCCTCACCTTCAATGGCAGTTCTTGGGCTATTTCAGATAATGGATTTTTTTACCCTTAAGTTCTGTGCTTGTTCAGTTACAACTACAGTCATAGAAACCAGGCACAGAAGTGAGCAAAGCATGGCATTAAGCAATCCTGGGGATAAACTATTTCTGTGCTAGAAAAAAAGCAGGGCAAAATCACTGATTAAAGGAGGATTTCAGTGGTGTGGAGAGCCTGGACTGTAGGAGCAGGCATGAAGTCTCGGCTTCCAGTTCACTCTCCTGAGGTTCAAAGACGCTGAGAGCACCTCTGCCCCCAGCCAGCCACTCTGACCCCTGAAGGTCAGCAGTCCTTTCCACTGCTGCCCTCAAAGGCTGTATCGTCCTGCAGGGAGGCAAAGAGAATGTCTTGGGGGGGTTCAGAAATTCTTGGATCTGATTGTAACCCATTGTGTGTTTCCCATGACCTTTGATAATGGGACCTTACTAAAGCGCGGTAGTTTCCTTTCTTCCACTTGAAGCAGCAGTAATAAATTAACTTTTTAAGGGCCATCTTTCATCTGCACCATGTGACAGAAGACTATAGGTGAAGAATGTGATGCAGAATGACAACAGTGAGCATTAAAAAACATCCTGAAGAGGTATAAGAAGCTCGCACCAACACATTGGGGTCTATCCACTTCTAAATTCCACCTGAAGGCCAAAACAGCATTCACAGGGCAGTAAACTGTGCACAACTGTTCAACCACTTATCAGCACAGCAACACGCAGAAGAGCAATATGGCAACGCTGATCCTAAATCCAGAAGAGCTCACTTTCTCCTTACACTTAGCAGCGCTGAAGCCCCCCGTTCTCATTGGCAGATTGTTTCTCCAGACAAAATGACTTCTCCTCCAACACAGGCAGCGACGAGCAGTACCTTACACAAGTAAATGATGCAACTCAAACCAGACAGGTAATTCTATTAAATTATTTTCCCATGCTGTAAACACCCACTTCTGAAGTTTACCTAAATTGCTCCCAAATTCTGATTTGCCGAATGCTGGTTAAGACTTTGGGACACCGGGCTCATTCAGGCTGCCCTTGCACAGAGTTCTAGCAATAAAAAACAAACCACAAAAAACCCAGCAAAAACCTCTGCAAGGCTGTGAGTTTTCACAGTGCTGTACTTTTTCACAGCCATTCCAGACACCAGAAAGCATAAAAGGATTATTATTACTAATTTATGAGTGAAATTCTTAATATAGTTTCTGATGTTTCCACCTACTCAAGTTTTATGATTTGCTGGAGTCATTTCATACCCTCACAGGGCTCAATAAAAAATAATGCTAAATTGCTACCCGAGGGCAACAGTTTTTGTAACGAGTTTGAGGCTAGCCTGGATTTAAATCTGGGATATTAGGAAAGGGAAGTGAGATGGAACAGATGAGCAAGAGTGAAGCAAGTATTTCATATCTGAAAAACCTGACACTGTTGCATTGCAAAAATAATCACTTTGCATTACTGACTTCAGTGGAGCTGCTTGCTGAATGCAGATAAGCACTTGCCTGAACACTTGCTTCACATTTTCCTGATGAACTAAAAAAAGACTTGAAAGACACCAAAGATCCTGTCAGACCTAACAATTCCAAAACCGCTGCTTTTTGATGTAATAAAGCATCATCCCTGGCTTCACGTGTTTACCGAATTTCTGGCTTAAACACTCTGAAAACAGAAAATTTACCCTACATACATGAATTTTTAAAGGTTATCTTCACAGGGAGGAGCAAGGCAGATGTTGCCTTAAAAGGTTGGCAATACAAACCTTTATATTGCTCCACTTTGATGAGCAAATCTCCCTGCCAAAGAAGAATCATATAGGGATCTGCCTGCTCACTGGGCAAGTATCTGACAAGGCTCTTTCCTTTACGATGCTTCTTTTTGTCTACTTTCTTCTACATGCTTAACAACAAAGCTACAGAGTACAGGTACAATCCTCCACTGAGGGTGCCCCGGTTTGAGCTGAAACTTCCTTGTTTTGGTTAATGGAGAAATAGGAATTATTCCATGCAAATACGGTAATTCCGCATTTAATTGGTTAAGAGAGTCAGGTGCAGTGTTACGTGTTAAGGTTATAAAACCCAGCAGCCGAGGGGAGTGTCCTCTCTCGGACTTCAGGAAGAGAGGGGAGCTCCCGCGAATCTGCTCTGCTGCCGACCAGGGCCGGGTAGGCAGCACAGACTGCCGGCTGCCGAGTCAAGCCGAGGTCTGAGGACCACAGCCCCCGATCGCCCGAGGAAACACACAGTGTGAACTACAACTGATCTCTCCGAGCCAAGAGCTGAGCTCTCCTGCAGAATAATCTGCAGGGCATGTGGGGTTTCCCCCCCACTCTTCACTGCGGACAGAATTTTACTTTCTCCACCTGGGAAGCAGCTGCAGAGCAGCAGGGCAGAAGCCTCCTACTCTTATCTCGTCATTGGCTGCCTGCCCAGAGCCCCAGCCTTGAACAAGCCTGCCAAGAACCCTGTTATCTGAGTCCTTTTCTTTTCCCTCAGTTTTTTTCCCTTTGGTTTGTAACTATATGCATATATATATTTATAGGGTATAGTTATGTGTGAATTTATGGTTTATTAAAAGTTTGTTTCAGCTTTTTTCTGAATGTAGACCGAGGTGTGAATTTCTTTCTTCCCCTATTAAAACCCTTTCTGTCTCTAACAAGACAAAGGGGTCCGCTAAGTTAAATCGAGGAGTGGGTCTTTCCCTATTAAGACCTTTCTGTCTCTATAATGGGACAGAAGGATTCGTTAAGGTAATTCGAGGAGTTAAAGTTATTATTACCTTGGTCCCTCGACCCTTAACAGAGGGGTAACCTCAGAGCAAAACAGAGGGCCTCCTGTGCTTTTTGTACCAAAGCAGCACTGGCTGCTCAGGATGGACCCTGGAAAAAAGGCTACAGCATTCCCCAAACAGCTTAATCTGGTTTGGTTTTTTTCTTTCCCCCCACCCAGACAGGCCCTCTCCCCGTTCCCCTGGTTTCCCAGAGGCTATGCATCAGCATAGGTGTCACCCACAAGGTTTTAGGCCTTTGTGAGAGCCAACTGCACATCTCAGGTTTGCAAGTGCTTTTAATTTTTATCTGCTGCGTCGGTTCAGAAGATTTTTCCAATATCTGAACTAAAGAGCCAGGGTTCTCAAGCAGAGTGGTATCTGGATAAATCCATGGCAGGTGAGTAGAAGGTACAATGAAGGAAACACACTCTGTTCCATGGCACTGTCACCATTTTGAGCTGAAGCATGAGAAAGTCAACATAAGCAAGTCAGAACAGACCGTTCTGTTAACAGAACCGTTATAAATACCCCTTTATAATTACTCTTTTTCATTCTTGTGTATTTTTGTGTTGCATTTGAGTGAAAAGTTACATTAACCCCACCCACAGATCTATTTACAGCATACCAAACAAGGAAAAAATATCTGCCACTGCAGCAATGTTTGAAGTCCAAAAGCCATGAATCAAAATTCTAAATACAGCTTTTTCAAGCAGCCTCTTCCGGGGCTGGAGAGTCTCAAAGCACTGCATTTGTAGGAGGTCCTAATTCAGTTTGTCACCAAATCTTCTCCAATGACAGTTCTCACAACCACTTCACAAAAGCAATGCCATTGAAACCATGGCACAGACAACTGTTCAGCTGTGCTTGCTGATGTTTGGAAACACCACCACGCAGTACTTCTTTTAGAGAGAGAGAGTAAATGCGTAAATTGTAAATTAAGATTTTCCTTTTACAGGCTAAGTATATTTAATACATTAATTTAAGCAGAGAACAAGCCAGACAAAAGCAGCTAATCAACTTCCAATCAAAGAAACTTCTTTAGAGAACCAAGAAGCATTTCTGATCTAACAGACTGATTAAAGCTCGTCACTAAACCATTTTTAAATAACAACAATTTAAACCAATCAGATCAATGAAATGAGGAGCAGATGACTGAAGCAAATTTATTTTATTAGCAACTGAAACAGTAATGCCAGTAAACTAGGTGCCAAGCTTTGTACATCACTGTTCGGAAAGGGGCTTGAAACCACACCTGAAAACTCAGCACTTTGGAAGTCAGGCCACTTCCCGGCTGATCTCCTGGGCTGGCTCCCTGCTGTCCTGTCTGCCTACACACCAGCCCAAGAGGGTTTCTCACTTCCATTCACCTTCTTCTGTTGTCTCTTACAAACAGGCCCAGCTTCTTTCTCTCTGCATTGCAGCCTAGAAACCTACCATCCCACCCAGCCCGATCTCCCCCAGGCTCTGCCAAACTTCTCAGCAGGTTCTCATGCCAGAGACGGGAGGCACTTTTCAGCTCGCGAGAAAACTGCTTCCCTCTTAAGCAGTCTTCTCCCAAATCACGCATTCTCTTCTCCATTTCCTCTCCCTCTCTTGCTCCTCTCTAATCTTGCACTTAACATTGTTACAGTCTCTTGGAGAACTCCTGCAGCAAGTAAAACACTGTTTCCACCTGGAAGAAGGTGATGAACAGAACGTCAGCTTTTCTTACACAACCACAAAGCCCATCGCAATTCTCATCTGCCAGCTATCCCAGCTCAGGCTTCCCACCCAAACACAACAACAGCAGCTTACTTAAAGGGCTTTGGGTAATTTAAATGGCATGAGCTGCTCCAGTTAGCAAACACAAAAAAAAAAAAGGAGGGCTGAAAACTATTTCTTCTGTGCTCAAATATACTGGAGGGAAGAAGACAAGAACAATTGTAGTCTGTTCTTCTCCCAGACCAAGACAGCTGCGAATTGCCAAGTATGCAGGAGCACTCGTCTAAAATCTCTTACTTTTGTTACTGACTTCCTGACGTTTGTCCCCAAGGTTACCCCAGAGCAAGCAGATAATCTTTTATAAACCATTCCAGGGGAACTCTGTGATCGCTTCATAGTGAACTACACTACAGCGATTATGAATGCTAAAGCAATCACCCTCCAGAGACCAGTCTACTCAACTGATTAAAGTTGACACAAATTGTGTACTCAAAAATCAACCATTTGGGGAAAACAAGCACAGTGTAATTACACTTACAAATGCACTGCACTGTTTTACTGAATCATTCTAAAAAACATGCTAGTGATAATAGCTACTGTATTTAAAACAGAAATTTAGCTTTGCCAGAAGCCAAAGAGAGAGAAAGAAAACTGAAAATTTTTGCAAATCTTCTATGAAGCAAAGGTTTGTACAAGATACTGATTTGTGTATTTACACCGGTTTGGGCATGTACAGAGGGGGAAAAAATAAAATCACTCCTTACAAAACTGGTAAAGGAGATTTAAAAAAATAAAATACAATATGATCCTTACAGAAAAACTCCCTGAAGCTTATTTTAAGAGAAAGAGAACAATGTCAGATCCACGCAGAAGACTATTCAGTGGCTTCCAAGTTCTTTTTAGCAAATACTGGGTCTGAAGTTTTTTTGTCTGCTGCTTATTCAAGTTTTAGAGGTGGAGAAGAATGGCAAAGAATTCAAAGTGGTAACAAAGGACAGTTTAAGCACTTTACAGAGCAAAAGTTGAAGACAGACATCTTTTGGACCGCACTTGAGATGACTTCCTTTCCAGAGGGAGACTTGAACCACAGAAAGGTACGTTGTGCATTTTGGACAACTACAAATACCTACTGAAACTGTGATCAACGAGATGCTCAGAAACCCTACTGACTGTGGCAACTAGATCTCCTTTGCACTTTTTGCTGAAAATGCACAGGCTCTTCCCAGTCCCGGGTGTGGATCAGAGCTGGGATGGCCCAGGCCTCATGAAAACTGCCCAGACCAGGCACTTGCACAGGCAGGGCACCGGTGAGCAGGTCTGTGTGCAGTTCAGAGTGACAGTGGCATCTTGGAGCAGGATCTCTACCTATCCCCACTGTCCGTGGGGTCAGAGCAGTTCCAGTGTCTGAAAAGTAAACCTCTGGACAAAGTCAAGCCGTGTGTCCTCCTGTTGATGCACACCATGTGGTCTCCACCAAAAAGCAGGGACATAAAGATCAGGATCCACAAAGTGGGCAGCACCCTCCAAACTGCACCAGAAAGGTGGCGCTGAGCTCCCTGGAGCTCCTGCAACACCCTGAAGTACTTCTTACATCATGGAAAAAGACAGTCAGCAAGCATGAAACACATGCTCTACCAACAGCTCTGAAATGGTTATGGCTCTTTTGTCCTTCCTCATCTCCCCATCCACTGGTTCAAAATCTCTCTCTTCTGTACCTGCCTCTTACCTTCTGCTCCCACTCCCTAAACTAAATACAGAAAAGATAAATACAGAAGTGTTACCAGTGTTTCACTCCTTCCCCTGAGCTGTCTTCCGCAGCATCTCAGAAAGTACAAAGCAGCGCACAGCTTAGGCCCTGAGGAAGGGACACTGTAAATGTGAGTTGCGAGAGGGTGCAAAGGTTCTCGAGCACCAGGACCCAGTGGCAGCATCAGGAGGTGACTGGTCTCATAGCTGCCAAGAAGGAAAATCAGAGACACAGGCACTCTTCCTGTATGCGTCATTAGAGCGGCCAGGGAGTAAGGCTTTTAGTAGAATTCAGTTTGGAAGATTTATATATATGTACACACACATGTGTATATGTAGATATTTGAGCAAGAGAATACTCTTGCTTTCTTCAGCAGCAGCCCTTTGTGCAGCAGCACTGCAGGTTCTGCTCCTGCTGCGCTGACAAGAAACGAATAGAGCTTTGAAGGAGTCCACGTTATCTGCAACATAAAGCAGTTTGCAACAGATCAGTGCCCAAACCATCAGGGACGTGCAATGGCCAACAGGCTTACTTTCCTCTCCTTCACAGATTCCTTTGATCAATGCCCACAGTGCTCACCTCACACCCCTTGAGCAATAAAGAATAACTCTTCGGGGAATAATGGATAAGACTAAACACTTGCACTGACCTGTTTCTGTTAATCTGCAGGTATAGCTGCCAGCTGCTGAGATAGCCTTTCCCTAAAGCTCTCTGCTTGCAAGCATGCGTTTCATTTTGTTACTCACTTTGTTGAGCAGGGGAATGAATAAAGATGTTGGCAGCAGTTGACATTGCGCTATGTGATCCTAGGAGCCTCCATGAGATCACCACACAGAGCTGGACCTCCAAGTGCTCTCTGCATGCAAAGGTGGAAGACAGCCCTGCAAATGAAGAGGATGAGCTGGGCATGGCTCCAGAGGAGGCAGGCACAGTCCTCCTCTGAACAGTGTTTCAGTCAGAAGGTCACCAAGAAAACCTACAGCCAGCCATTCACAGCACCAGCTGAGGAGGTGAGGGCTCCTAGAGAGTTGTTCTACATGTCTTGCTCCTCAGACAAAAAGAACGTCCACATGCCTGGGTTCACCCTGTTTCAGGGTGTTCTTCTGGAACAGCTGCTGCAGGATAAGAATTAAGTTCACCCCTCTTGTTCTCTGCCACTGTGCCAAGTACCGATCCAGGTGGGAAGCAGGCTTGGGTGACAGGAACCACCAAGTCTCTTGGAAAGAGCACAAGGAGGAACGAGGCAGTGCAGAAAGTCTTTAGCGAGCAACTGTGCTGGAGGCAAGGACACTTTGCCTGAAACACTCACCTAACTCACTTCCTGTATGACACCAGAAGACAGGTGAAGGCACACCACCCGAAAAAACCCAGGTTTTCTTCTGCTTCATGCAGTATTTGAAACCTGTACACAGTGAACAATTGTAAGCACACAGAGGACAATTTGTTTCTTCCCAGTGCTCAGAAGCTCTACACTGGTCTACACCAGGAGGAAGCAGATACCTTGGCAGAGTCCATCTCCCCCTTGAGATCACACATACAATTGCTCAGGTGATGAGCTTTGTAACCTTGGTGATCATGACCAAGAAGATCCCTAGAGATGGATGTAGAATTCATATAAGATGAAGAATCTCCTTGCTAAGCTATGCTTGATTTCCCAGCAAGAATTAATGAGAACACCACAGAACACACAGGTTTTGTTTTTACCCTTCATTCTGAAGACAATGACAGTTACTGTCTGTTTAAAATACTCCTCTACACTAATTCCATAAAATTCTGACAGCAATTTTTGTTCAGACGATGAATTAAAGTTCTATGCTTATACCAAGGCTTTTAAAACTACTCAGGTTTATCCTTAAATATTGAGGTAAAGGTAACTGGAAAAATTATGTCAAGACCCTCTGATTTATTTCCCCAAGAGACTGCAGTTTGACATTCACATGACTTCAAATGAATAATTTTACTGCTTGAAGATGACAGCAGAACCAATGCAAACCCATTTAGTATTAAACACTAATGAATTAAGCAAGGCTCCAAAGGATAAATTCCAAATAGCAATAGTTCATTGTATGCCAGTTTTAATTCCTTTTAGATTAGATAATCTAATAGTGCTTTAAGAAAGATCTGTCTGTGCTATCTCAAGTTATGGGAAAGGAATTCCTGAAAAAAAATATTGGTTTCCTATAGGTGGGTATAAAAGGCTGCTTACATATCTATAGTTTAAGACTATCTTGATGTTTCCCATTGCTGCTCCCATCACTTGACAGTAGTTAACATGAAAATGACAAAAACCAGCATGCATATATACCTTACCAGTAAACTTGAAATTCCTACAGAAAATAGTTCTCCAATTACAAGACCAACTGTAGCTCTACAAAAACAGGGTTACAAAAAGCTAGGACTGAACATTCCTTGGGAACGTTCATCATACATTTTAAAATACTGGTTTTTCAGTCCCCCAGAATCAGTCAGCAGAGTTGCACACACATGCTGTGATGATTTTTATGGTTCAAAAACCAGTCACTGACCAAATTTCAGTTGCAGTTTGATAGAGATAATTGCAGAAGAAACAGCGTGACTTTTAGAACCAATTAGGCAATCACGACACAGATCAACTTCTTCCTTTATTTTTTAACATCAATCACCTAACGTAACATTATAGCAAAGCTAAAAAACAGCATTTGAGAGAAAGCTAATGCACACCCGGGAAGCCAATCTTAGCCAGGCAGATGATACTCACGGTGACTAAGGTACAAGGAAGTGCATGTCCAGGACTAACAGGAGCTACTGAGGCACATTTGAGTTTGAAACTGTAATTGTTGAGGGGGAAGCAGTAAGGTTATCAGAGCAACTATTTCATACTAGGTATTTAAAAAGCTGCTATCTCTAGTGACATAATCTGAGAACAGAATGGAATTCAAACCATCTGTTTGCTTTCTGCCTGGAAAACTTCAATTTTGACCATCAAATCTAAAAGCAAGAGAAAAGCAAATTCAGATAGTCTGAGCAGAGGCCCAAAATAACTGTAGCAGTCCTCAGTTCCATGAAAACTGTTTCAGAGGGGAGAAGTATGCAATAAAATGCTGCAGAACACAACAGAACGGAGACTGAAAGGTAAACAAGCTCCTGCTAACTCTTAGCTCGCTATAAAGAAGTAAAGATTACACAAACAGTCAGAAAGCATTTGCATCAGTTTTTACTTAATCCGTAGTCCATGAACCAAACTGCTACCAGAAATTATCTAAGCATTTAGGATTCAGGAGTGTTTCTATGGATAAAAAATATTTACAATTGCATCAATGATGATTAAAAAAGTATAAATAGATTTTTTTAAAAACATTAACCCACCAATGATCTGTTTCAGGGTTAAAGCCCAACTTTCTTCATAACCTGAATTAAAAAGTATCTAGTACAGGAATTCAGAAACAGCACATTCTTTAGTGCCTTCACTAGTACACAGTCTGCCGTTAACAGCGGTCCAGAGAAACACAGTCAGTAGCACGAAGAAGCAGAAAAAAGGCACTTAGTAATTTAAAGAGAGACTTAAAGATGAGATGACACCAAGTACAACAAAATGCTGGAAAGAAAATTGAGTTAGCTTCCCTCCCACCCTTAAGAATTCTCTGCATTGTTAAAATACATTTTATCCGATAACAGAATATTTAGAAGATTTTAATTTTTATTTCAGGAAGTTAAAAGGAATAATTTACAGGTCTCTTCAAGTTTCTGCCCATTTGATACTAAGGAAAGTGTTGAAAAGGTCACAGCAGTTTGTTTTGAAGGATTTTTCACGTAAGAGCTCTGCTGCCACCACAAGGATACAGATGACAAGACACCATCTAAGACTTCTGAAACGTACAGCTTCTAAAGGTTAAGCACACAACACGAATGTCTGTGGAAGGCTGGACTAGCGGGTGCAGGTGGTGGGTTAGGAGTTCAAACTAACCTGGGTCACAGCCCACAGCTCTCATTTGCTACCAGTCACTCCCTGCTTCATGTAATTCTGTGGTCTGTAGCTAACACCTACCTACCACAATTGTTAATGCTCACTGACAAATAACTTGACTGTAGGGCCATACTGTCAATAAACCAGCACAATTCCATACTTGCCATCTCAGTGGCATTTGTGGTCTGGAATCTAAGCACCTGGACACCAATTTTATATTCTTTGACAGTATTTCAACTCACATGACAACCGAGACAACACTAATAGAAACTGCACATTTACTTAACATGGAGACTGATGACAATATGCAAGGAATGAAAATTTTGCTGTTTGGGGTGGGTTTTTTTAAAGCTGTAGAACATGAGCTTGCGATCGCGGTGCTTCAATGCTCATGTGGAAAAAATACGTTCATTGCAGATGCTGGAATTTTTTAAAGTTAAGCTACTCTCCTTTTCTCTTGAATCCATCATTTCAACATCCAGAAAGTTCCCAGGTTTTTTGTTTGGGGTTGTGGAGGGTTTTTTTAGTCTAACTTATGGACAGTAAAAACATCCTAAAATGCTTCATAATATTCTGTAATTTGACTCTTCTGGTAGTTGAGATTCCAGGATGTTTAACCTATGAAATTAATCACATGCAATTAAACTGATGCAAAAAACTGTAAAACAGTTATTCCTACCCTTTATCTTAACATGCAGCAGTATTTTAATCTGTAAGAAAGATACCACAAACAAAGCTAGGAGGGGAAATAAAAATATATGTACATTCTTGTCCAGTTGCAATATTGGTGTACAAATTTCCTAACAGCTTAAGTTTAAAACTCGCAGTCCACAAACTTTCCCTGGGAATGAAATGCAGGGTCAGGAACAGAACCAGTTAATTACCCAGTCAGTGTCTTGATTTAACCTAATATGTAAAAAACCACAAAGAGCAAAACAAAATCATACTAGCTCATTAAAAAAAATAGGGAAAGTATGTTCAAGAAAACTCACAAAACACACACACTGATTCTACTTCACTTCTCAGCAAGTCAGATGCTCTCAGAGATTTTGCAGATGAAGAAAGTCACAGATCTCATTCACAGAATCCAAAAGGAAATCAAGTATTAGATAAACCTCATTTTCAATTTGCCTTTTGAAAAAGAAACAAACACCTGACATACGTTCCCTTTATCACCTAATGTAGCTAACTTTCTGCAAGAACCAGTTCTGGCAGAGATCCTGGTAAAGGCAAAAGGGTGGTTATTGCTCAGTGCTCTGCAAGACTCTTGGCAGCAAGGTCACGTTATGGTAAATGGAGAACCGCTGGTCCCGTAGCAAGACAAGAGCAGTCTCTGTGCTGAAGCACATACACCCTTTATGACAATCCCCCAAGAGCGTTTCATGTGAGAAGCATGACTCTGAATTTGTCAACACTGCCCAACCACAGTGGGACCAATAGCTGAAGTCATTCTACAGTCACAGTGGCACAACTACCAGCAATTATACAGGGGCCAGATTTCACTTACCTTGTAGTGACTGGGGTGAAATGACATTTGAGGCAAGGTTGAAGGGAAGAGGCAGTTCCCTACTGGAGTGACTAAACCAGCCAAGAGTGCCCTGTTTTATGCAATACCTGAGTGCAAATGAGCTGCTCCCCACCCTTTGAACGCTGGGGACGAAACAGCATTCCAGACAGTGCAGTTACAACACTGACGCTGTTCCACACAGCATTTCTCCCAGTTGCAACTTGCCTTACACTTTTCCAAGTTCCTCTACTCAGAGTAACTTGAGGATGGGATGGAATAAAGGACAGACTGTTGATTTCTCAGGAGTATCAATACGATGAAGATTACAAGGGTTAGGATTACTGGTTAGTCCTGCTCAGAACATGCTCCTGTATTTGTTGCTTGACCACCCTTCCCAAGCATGGTTTCTCAGGGTCACCTGCAGTTATACCATTCAACAAAACCTCTTCTCAGTCAAAGTAGGATTTGTGTAGCTATTCTACAACTAGCACGTTTACTTCTTTTAGTATTGCCACCATTTGCTGAAAGACAGAACACTCAGTTGTTTTAGAACAAACTGCATTAACTGTCTCTTTCCAACTCATAAAAGTATTTTAAAAGATATATCTAGTTTGATGAATGTATCTAAAAGGAAATGGTACCTTTAATGTTCTAGTTGGAGCCCAGCCAGTGCCATCAATTGAATGTTCTCTCAATAAACTGGAAAAAAGACACACAAATTATACAGTGCAACTTCTAGTTAAACAACCTTTGTCAGAAATCTTCTCAGAAAACTTTAAGAACTTAAGTAACTGCAACGTAAGAATTACAGACCTCTTGCATTGTATCTGGTACCATGATTTTAAAGCACCAGACCTGCTATGCCATTCTCCAATAACATTCTGCGTAGTGTCATTACAGATCTCCTGGTCTGAGCTTAACCTCTGTCAAAAAACCTGTATTATCTCCACTAAGCAAAATAATTGTGACAAATCCTTGTGACAGTCTCCACACCGAGCTTTTAGTTTCCCCTGAACTCACAGACACATGTTCACCTTTGGTGAAGAGACAGGTTCCCAGAATGACCTCTTGCCAAATCTGCACGTCTCCATCCAAAAAAAAAAAAGGTATTTTTGGTGAGATATCTAATTAGCAAGGAAAAGAATTATCATCCTCTCTTCTGTGAGAGGACTTCAGCTTCTTAACAGCAGGGATACGAAAATGAAGTAAACGTGGCCTGTCTGCTCAGGAAGGTTCTGCAACAGCCAGACCACGAGCAGATGAATCTTGAGCCTGTGGGGACACAGCACAGGACAGTCTAGCTGCAAGATCTTACGGGCTTTACAAGCTCAACACCATACCTTCCCAACACACAAATCACAATGAAGACTACTGTGGGCAAGAAAGATTGCTTACAGGAGGAGAAAGCTCCTTATACATTATAATACATGCTCTTGAATTTTAATATAAATACATATGAATACTAATATAGATAAGATACAGACTCTCCTGTATATGCACATGCTGTGTAGAAATTTTATATGACCTGTATATTATGCTACATCTTAAGTCCAGTGAAGTTGTTGACCTAGCTGCAAATCGGAATCATTGCAGTGTATTCAGTCCATTAGGCATTCCT
>NW_010422929.1:75914-91238 GCF_000710305.1 Buceros rhinoceros silvestris
AGGTCAAAACATCAGCAGTTATGAGAAGAATTGGAGATCAGAGCATAACTGAGAAATGAGCTGAAGCCTTGCTCACATTCGTGAAAGCAAAAGTAATCACCTGCATGAGAGAGTCTGGAAAACGCCTTGAAGCATCATTTCACAGTCACATCTTCCACTGCAAAGAAGCGATCTAAACCTGAGAACTCATACTGCGAAGTAGCAAAGCACAAAAACTGACCACCACTAGCAGTTTCTACTGAAATGAGATGGTTAAAGTGAAGTAGTCCTAAACTATTAGGTTTTACCAACTGTCAGGATGACAGGTATTAAGTGATTTTTAAATTACAGGAGATGTCTGGACCATACAGGCTATCCATATATTTACTGAATGCTCCAAGTTTTCAATCCAAGGAAATAGAGACTAGTACTAGCATTACTCCTGCTCAATGTAGAGAGGCTAGGGACAGGGTGATCATACTGGACAAGACCATTTCATCTTAACTGTGCTGGTAATGTTGTTTCTGTGCCTTTAAAAAGATAAAACAAACCACTACCACTAGTGCAGCTCAAAACTAATTTAAAGAGGATTAAAAAAATAGTATCTTGTGACTGCAATTTTTGTTCATATTGCAAAAGTAAGAGCAAAAATGCTGAACAGACAAGATCCAGGACTTTCAGGTTTTAAGCAAATAACTTTTTAACTTGCTTTCTGCCTGCTCCTTGTAAAATTCTGCTACAGTACTCCCCTCTGCCTCTTCATAGAGCTTGCTGTGAACTGAAGAGTGAGGAATAACCTAACACACACAAAAGCATAAAAATATCCACTGATGGAGCTCAAAGTGCCTGCACATATCAGCTCAGTCTCATTAACAGCCTTCCAGCTCCCCAAAGCTTCAGAGCTCCCTCCACATACCTCCAGCAGCCAGGACTTGAGACACTCTTATCCCTCCACAGAGCTCTGGCAGAAAAGCAATGAAGATAGATAAGTGTACCTTTGCCTAGTATTTTCTCATTTGCTGATCTAATTTGTTTTTAGAGCAGCATCCTCTTTCTTTCTTCCTGCAGATTGGCAATGATCATTAGGGCCCTAATCAAAACCTTTTGCCAGCACAGGTTCTCTATAGAAACTGCATCTCATGCTCTCCATGGGGATGACCTAGATAGAACTGCCAAACAGTTTGCAGCTCTGAATGGTTTGGAGATCTGATCTCACGGCAGCATACACTCAGAAGAATCAACACCTAACTGAGTACAGATACACTAAACACATCAGGAGCTATAGTTCAGTGGATGAACAAGTATACGTATGGAGCTTCTGTTCAAATACCTGTCATCCACAGGTCCTGACATCACAGAGGGGCTGGGCTACCAGGAAATTCTCAAATGCCACAGCCAGCAGTTTCTCTCATCCACTCAATGCTTCAAGAGAGTGCCTTTGATGAGCTGACAGGTACACCACAAAAGCCATCTGTCCTACCAGAATTTCAAGACAACTTATGGGCAGGAAAACCTGTTTTACTTGAAGCAACTGTTGTAAAATTGCTAGGACTTTGCTGTTTCACACAGGAGTACCAGAAAGCTCATCTAGTACTACTTAAGATTGAATAAATAGTCAGAAGCTTCCCTTACGATGCTTGAGGATTAATTTGCAAAAGAGAGGAGTAAACCAAGTGTAAACTTTCTGCATCACTTCAGATGGCTAAAGCTGGCGAGTGAGAGCATGCCTTGGGGAAGGAGCGGCAGGGCTGACAGGATGGTGTGTGCTGCAGCACAATAAGAGTTTACCAGGCCGGAACATCACCAGGAATGGGAAAGAACAGTAAAACACGATTTCCATTCGCTTTGTCTTCAGCTGCAGCAGGTTCTGAGAAAAGCCAAATGTGTCCTCAGTCACAGGGCGACTGGAACTGATAACCACACCTTAACACCTGCTTTGCATACATAGGGAGATCTCTCAGAATATGATTTCAAATCCTTGTATCTCGTTCTTCATATGGGAAAACTGCAAAATCACTATTTTTGAAGCTACAGTAACCAAAATAGCCACTGATGTGGCAAGCTAGCTGCTCAGCTTTTATTTCCATGAATATCTTCTCATTTTGTGAGTAATTCCTGCAGGGAAAAAAGCTTTGAGGAATTTTCTCTTTAAATACACACCACCCTAAAAAGATCTTGCAAAAACATCTCCTGAACTGGGAACTTGCATGGCTCTAGCAAGTCTAAAACTTTCTGAAACTCCAGCTGACATGATTTACAGCTTAACAGACTAAAAAGTACTGTAATGGGGAAACCAATCCTGGAGAAAAAGTACTTTACATAAAGATCTCAAACACATTTATCAACATAGAATGTCAGTTCCAACAAAATTTCTGCCTTCCTTTTGCCAACAGAAAGTATCACTCAAGGTAAGTTTGAATTAAAAAAAGCTGTAAATCCACTTCAGCTGGCAGTGACACATCATAGGGGTTATTTCTTGCTCACCTCCCTGCTCAACCCAGCACTGCCAGTGCAACCTACTCTGGAGACCACAGTATAGACCGGGTGAGAGGAGCAACTGTGGTAGAAAGCCTTTCTAAAGAGCTTTTTTGTTTCCACATTAGCACAGCTGAGGACACTGGGGAACAGGAACAAGCAATCAACTTAATCAAGTTTTATAACTGGAGAAATTACAACATTGAGCTATACTAGATGATACAATTAATCACTCTTCAAATGCTTCTCCACTCAGCATCCTTTAATATTGCATCATGAAACAACCAAACCTACCACCACCTCTTGCCGAAAAAGATGCATCTGATAATGCTAAGCACCTCACACAGCAGTGAAATTTGAGGGATTAAGCTAGTTTAAAAAGCTTATGCAATCAAGGAGGAAAAAAAAAAACACCTCAGGCAGAGATCACAACAATATGGGGGGAAAAGAAAAATAAGTCAGTGACATGCAATACACTGTTAAAAAGGCAGTCAACTGGTGTATGGAATAAGCAATCATATACTTTATAGGTATCTTGACGTTTTCTATTTACATGTGTAGTGGAGGCAACATCCATTGGTATGGTCCAGACCTAATTAATATGGCCCAGAGTAACTGTAATCCATAAAATGCAGAGAAACATCATGTTTCCCACCCAAAACTATAATGCTTGACCACAAGTTTAATCCCTTGGTATTCAAGGATGCTTACTGAACTAACACATACCATAGACTGAGGTATGTTTAGTTAAAGACAGTTGGGAAAAAATACTGATAAAGAACTTTTTTCTAGGTTTAAAAATAACTGCAGCTATTTTAATGTAAAGACTCTTGTCTGAGCTGATTGCAGATACTATATATAGATTGCATTCTCCATGCTAACAGGCATAAAGCAATCTAGGTTATTTTAGTTTTCCTATCTAAATGGTAAGACATTTCAAAGGTTTAATATGTGAAAGTATCTGACCATGAAATAAAGCTCATGTTTCAGTGCAGATGTTGAAAAAAAATTACTTCATTAGAACTGTGACATTCCACCACTTTGTTCATCTTTCATCATTAAACATATTTAAAGACAAGAAACAGGGAAATATTGTCAAGAATGTGAGGCTTTATTTAACCTGAGGAGATGCTGCACTCTAGTCAGACCTTAAACTTTCAGCTATTGTTTGATGTCTAGTATTTCTTGTTCACTGGTTCCTGACAGCTTGCTTACTCATTTCTTTCTTTGCACTATTTGACTCAAAGTGTCTAAGCTTTCCCCACTGAGTAAAGCCACAAGGACTCTGTTGGAATTTCAACCATAAAAACATGATCCTCAAATTAGTCTCCTGACTGCCAAGTGCCAAGCACAGCTGTATAAGATGCACCTGGCCCAGGAGGCACTGAGAAACACCACTGGTCTGGCCAATCAGCTAAAAGCAGCAACACATATTTGCCAAAGCAACCTTCCTGTGTGACCAGCATACAGCTCTGAGCAACTGAGGACAGCCATATTTTTAGGTAGTCTCAGAGGACTTAGTATGTTTTTCCAGTGCTTTTAAATCCTCCAGTCCCCAAGTGAAGGAAAGTCTGCAGACATCAGTACTCGCTGCCTGGAATCCCACTGCAGTCTGGCACTGCTGAGCACCACAAGCATGCTGCAGCCTCCTTGGGCTACTTTCAATCCCTCTTTGATGGTAATGGACTTCTCAGAAGCATGAAGCAGACTGCTATGGCTAAAAGCACCGATATCAGCTCTTTAGCTGTTACTGGCTGATGAGCCTGACCTGTCTATGAAAGGTGACAAACTGCCCTGTGAAAATTTAAGTTTCACCAGGACCTTGACTGCAGCACTAAAACGATTAATCTAGAGGAAAAAATTTAGCCTTTTTTTAAAATGCAAATTTGCTACACATGGTGGCAACTGTTTTGGATTATCAGGACAGCTTTCAATCTCACTTATATTCATTGGCTTCTGCTTCACCTACTTTTTATTTTATGCCTCATTAACTTGAGAAATGACAGTCATGCTCCTCACTTCTGTTTATCTTCGGTTCCTGGCCAATTTCATCATCAGGTACTCAGGATGAAACAGTGAAAGTTTCACAAACTGATTTTGAAGAGGAAACATTTACTATCAAGCAAAACCACCCAGTAACATAAGCCTCTCACTTTGGTAAAGCTTTTGGACTGTCTTGAGTTACACTCTCCCAACTCTGTTTTGTTATAGCTGGCACAATATCCACACATGTCTCATAGTGGATATTAAATGTTAAAACAAACAAATGGCAATATAGAATAGTTACTGTCGAAGTCTGAGAAACACTTTTTCCTTAAAATTTTCAAGCACTCACCACATGTGGGCACTTAAAGACTCTCAGGGCCTGATGACTATTCATTTATGGAGGAGAAAAAAAACCAAACAGCTAAGTTTCATTTAGGTTGGAGTTTACGTTTTTACACCAAGCAGAACAAAACTGTCTTCAAGAGTCAGCTCTACATGGTCTCTAACACACATCAAAACCACCACTTTCAGTAGATTTTTACATTCCTAAGGGGTCATGTGCCACTGATTTGTAGAAACTGTTGAAAAAAATATTGGCATGAAAATTATATATAAATTTGTATCACACAGAAAAACCTCCCAGGTTAAACAAACAGAATGCTGTTGCTACCTTAGGCAGATTTCTCCTGTCTCTGTAATGTTCGGATGCCAGATTCTTGTCAAGCATTTTACCTTTGGAGGCTGCCAGGAGAGAAAACAAATTATGACGTTATCCTTTTAAATAAAAGCACATTGCTGTTACACAGAACAAGGCAAGTATATTTGATATTTACAGCCTAGGTTTGTATGATAAAGACAGTGAGAATATAACCTGCAGGAGTTACAGCAGCTTTCTCCACCCTTTTATCTTCTCTCAACTCTTTACAAAAGTTGGGCTGGTATAAGGCTTTTTCCTAGAAAAACGTAACTTTAAAGAAAGCTCAGAAAATTTACTCACTTCTGTCTCCTTCAGGAGAAAGAAAACATTTCACGTCATACAGCTTCTCAACACTTAACCAGTAAAACGACAATTTACACTGGAAAACTACTAAGTCTTCCCCCAAGGCTTATCCAAGTCGGGGTTTTTTAGAAACCAGCAGAGGATGCAATAATAATGACAAAGGAAAAAAAACCAAATCAGGTTCTTTTAAAGGCTGACCTTCCTGTTCACAATTGAGTAAGAAGTACCACAAGAAGCATTAAGATGATGTGTCATATCCAAGAAGCTGCTAACATAAAAATCCACTGAACTTATTTTCAGGCATATAGTGGGTTTTGAGATACAGATTCTTAAAGTAGAGTCTCATTTGCTCTAGTTTTGTGAAGTACATAAAGAGCTGGTCATAAAAATTCTGGTTGCTTAGCAACAGCACGTTGTTCCATCCATGTCCTCCAAATCACATTCTGCAGCTTTCAATCAAGCAGATGATTTCTTATAGCAAGTGTACTGGAATACATCAGCACAGACCAGTACCTTTCATAACTTCAATTAAATCACATATTACAGATGTGGAGCTATTTTCCTCCACTGCTTCCCATGAAGTCTTCAGTCAAGAGACAAAATAGCTCCAAAAGCTGTATCTGCATGGCGGCATGATGTGTTCTGTCTCATTGCTTTGTTCTTAACTTCCCAATTATCTTTGTAGTAAAATGCTTTTTAACTAAGACTCCTCAGAAAAAGAGATAAGAAAATATGCATGGTACTGAGCTACCAATAACACATCTGTCAGGCACTGAAAGAAGAAACACCTATTACTACAATTTCTAATGTAGATGTTGACTTTTCTCCACTCATTTCATGCTTGTCCAATAACTCAAGGGAAACTAATGACATTATTGAAAATTAAGTGGCATGCAGAAAACAATCTCAAACTTTTTACCTTCAAAACAAATGGTGTTCTAAAAAAGCTGTGCTCTTAGAAAACTCCTATTAGCTACATCTTCAGGTTGTTTAGAAAGCTTATGCCCAGTTCTTAAGAAAGGAAAAGCAGCAGTATTTATTCCATGCCAGATACATCAAAAATAAATGCACAAATTTTCAGCATATTCACCTTCGAACAGGGAATGTACTGATGCATAGAAACAAGTAAGCTTTATACAAACTAAATATTTTTTAAAAATCTTCCCAAATTATCACAGTCAGAGTGAATTAACAGATGTCTCATTTTTCATATCGTGGAAACAACAGGATTCCTTCATCCTTTCAAAGTGTTTTTCATCACTACAATTAGAAAAACTCACTCCTGACAGTAAGACCGTTAGGCAGACAGGATAGCTGTGGCACTACTATAAAATTTATCTTCAGACAAAACCTCTCCTTCAAGCTCATTCCAAGTCACCTTTGAGTCCTCCTTAGACCAACAGATCCACACAAGATTTCCTCAAGATGTCTCACTTGAATAACTCCACAGAATCATCTGGTTGGAAGAGACCTTTAAGATCATCAAGTACACAAGCACCCTGCACTGCCAGGGACCCTAAACCATGTCCCTAAGCACCACCTCTAGGTCTACAAAATCCATTATATCATGGCTCAAACTCTTCCTTTCCCTGAGATACTGAAGAGCTGCGTGAATAAATCCAGCCTCAACTAGGGGTCTCGACAGTGAATGGATTTATTTTTTCCTCCATTTCTAGAGCAGCCACTTATCTTTTGAGATCTCTCATTAGCTCTGATAATGGAAACTGTCTGATTTCACACCCATTTTCAGTCTACTTCAGCATATAGGTGAATACTTATAGACAGTACAAGAAAGCATTGCAAGCATTTGAGAGCTATGCATATACTGACTGCAGTTTTAATGGAAGTTTTGCAGAACAAGCTTCAAATCAAGTTTCTCTCATTTCTTTAAAAAGGCATCTAATAATCTCTCCCATTATTCTCACCAAATGAGAGATTGTGCTGATCAATAAATGGACATAACAGTTTCAGCTCTTCATCAGTTTGGCACTCTAACGGGACAGGTGCACTAATACTTTAATATTTTACCTATCCTGTAGCTGTAGTTCTTCACTACCTTTTCCCTAGAGAAGGGATGGGGTTCTAAGCAGAAATTTGGAATCAATTTTATTAGAAATGTTTTCTCTAGACAGTCCCAAAGTGTTCCTGTAACTGCCCTGCAACTATGACTCCAGGTTTTTTTCTTTCGGCTTCTACAAAACATAATTACGCAAGGGAGGCATTACAGGATTACAGATTGCAGAGACCAAGCTACAAGCCAGCCCTAAAGTATTTCTTGCCACTCTCCCCTAACAGTTCCTGAAGAATATTTTTGAGATCGGCTAAAACTGGGCTAAGCACATCATTCAGAGAAACAAGCCAAGGAAAATAAAGCCACACTGCCCAGTGCTGCTTCCGATGGACCAGATTATCCACGTGGAAGAGCTGCTGCTCTCAACACAAGAACTGCCCAAGGCATGCACTTCAGGTCACTGAGCTTCCTTGCGCTGCCTCCAGATCTCCAGACGAAGACACGATGGAGCTCGAACCCAATTCCCATTCCATCAGTTACCAAAACAAGCCGTGTATAAAACAAAGTCACCAAAGAGGCAGATGGAAGCCCCTTAATGTGACATCTGCTCCTTCAGGAACCAAACCCCTTTCAACTGTCCTGTTTCCACAACTAACATATTGGCCAGACAAATTAAGAATAGCAGCTCTGCTGTTAAATTCCCAGCTTTTGATCACTGCTTAAGACACCTCACATCATAAAAACATCAGTAAACTGGAGAGTCCCTAAACCTATCTACTCTGACAACACGATATGTCAGAACCACGGGAGCTGCCAACAAGGCCCGGCTTGCAGCAGCAGACAGCTTAGTTTCACGTGAACATTAAACCAGATCTGTATGATGAATCAGTTCCACTCCTTAAAGCACCAGGTCCCTAGTTCTGCAGCACCCATTATTTCATCAGCTGCACCTCAAGGCAGTAAAGAAGAAAGCTTGTTTACTTGTTTCTTAAAATCAATTAATCCATTGATCACTGGATTTATTTGCTTTAAACATTTGCTCCCATCTCCCATTGACCCTATTTCTTGGCAGCTGGTCAAGCATAAATGCAGTGCTTGGGGAAGAAATGCTGCGGATACAGACATCAGGCAGCAGCGCTCAGTGCTAAAGGCATTTGCTGTGCACGCTATTAATTGTTTCGCTTGCCTTTTCACAGCTTCCTCTGATGTCTGTATGGACACCAACATTCCTTTCACTTAGAGGGAAAGAGTCCTCTCAGGATATTTTTTTCTTTTTGTACTCAGAGCATGGACAGTACTTACAGAAGAACTAAACTGAGTAGAGAAAACATCAAAAGCTCCAGGCTACTGGTTCCATCTATGTTCCCCTAAAAGCGTGCTACAAAAAAAAAAAAATCATCAAGGAAGTTTTGGGTGTGATAGAGTTTGGATTTGAGCAGAGGATTCCACAGATGCAATGCCAGGTTTTCCCAAGGCTCCCAAAAAGCAGCCAGCCTGAACCAGATTCTTACAGAAGGAACAGATCCAAGCTGCACAAATTCCCTTTGGAAGACTTTTTTTGGGGCACGTGTGGGATGAAGTTCTCCATTCAGGATGTTTTTTACTCTGAGCCTGGAAAGCAGAGACCTTTCTATTCACAACCTGTTTATACGCTTGTGTCCTTGGGAGCATGACCAACTCCTTCCTTCATTAGGGCTGCTGGAAGCATCACCTGACTGCTTGCTTGGACGCCACATAAAAAGGATGAACAGAATTCCTCATTCTGGCCCCATTTCCAAGACAGGAGTTTACAGAGTGAGCAGTATCTTTTAACGTTAAGGATTCCTTGTAGTAGTTTCACACTAACTGAAAAGACAAAGATCTCAGATCTGTCTTAATCAGGCAGAAAGAAATTTAACCAAGAACACTAGAGAGAACAAGTATTAAAACAAGCCAACAGCAGCAACTGCTCATTACTGTACTGACTGAACCAACTCAAAACCATTACTGAGGCATGCTGGGATGCTGCCTTTACAGAGCAGCAATGTAGGAGGAAGACTGCTTATGGACCACACAGGCACCAACAGGCCTGTTTCATTTGATTACTGCTTGGTTCAGCCCCAATCAACACCAATACCTGCTCAACTACAGTATAAAAAAATCAGCAACAACGAAGACATAATCACTGGAGTAGCCAACATGACAGTGCACAGCTGCAGCACTTGGAAGAGTACCCGCTTTGGGCAACATGCTGCTGTAGGAAAAGCCCACAGTGGGGTCTCTTACCTCTCTTCAGCCTTTCTGTACAGCACAGAGTGAAATGCGGGTATGGGGTGACACAAATGACTGCTAGCATTGTAACACAAATTTATGTGAATCATCCTCATGCCTAAAACCAGGAACCCTTTCCAGTTCACAAGTGCAGATGCTTCTACAATTATCCAACTCTCCAACAGCTTAAACAGCTTCAGTTAATTATGAGTAGAGTGGAAGAACCCTTAAATATTGCCTTACAGATGATCACAATAGACACTTCTCATGCTTAACATAGCATCTCAGTCTGATTAGGCCTTCACCAGCCACATGCTCTGATCACAAGCAAGAGGCAGCACTTCACAGCCGTGTTTGCTCCAAAGCATCCATGCTGCAGAGCATCCCTCCCACACTTGAGGCTCTTGAGTCTTTGGGCTAAGGAAGTTTATAGCCAAGAGGTTCACGAAAGTTGGTGTCCATCTTAGTCACACATAAAGCACACGAACACATCACTTCTCTGTATTCACACACTACTTCCCAAATTGGCCACCAGTGCTTTACTCCTTGGGCAGAGCAGTGTGCCGTGGCCACAACACAACACCAGACCACAACACATCATCTTCCAAGGTTTTCTTCTTTTACGATATATTCTTATACTCTTCCACTATGCCACTATTCTACACACCTGCTTCTTTTCCCAGTGTGGAAGCTGAATGCTTGCTTATGAGAAATGAAGGGTAAAAAAAAAAAAAGAATCCTGCAGCAGAGGAGCAAACATGGAGTATTTTGCAAACAGCATGCTACAGAAATTAGACACTATAGAAACTATACTACAGATGCTACATATAAATTATGCATATAAACTATACTATATATGCATTTTGTAGCTTTAAAAGCAGATGTTATTTTCTGCAAGCTAAAACCATTAGCTAGAAAATGGATGCAGGCTCTAAAGCAGTGCTATAACGACTTGCCAGCTTTGTCTGGTATTTTTACTCCTAATTCAAACATGTTTAGCACTCGTGTAGGTAGCTTGACACAGACGTGCATTGCTTGTGGGCTGAAAGAGCACTGACAGGTCTGAGGAGCTTTAGTAAAACCACTGCCATCACCTGTTTCAGTCTTGTTCTGCTTGGCAGAAAACAAACCATGGCCCCAGCATAACTATCTCAGTATTTGTAAATGCAAACATTTTCATTAGTGACCAACATTCAACCTACTGCACTTGTTTATCTGCACAAAGGCAAACTTTTTACTTTTCTATTGAGAGGCGCTCAGAATTTTAAAATATCTAATTAACATTTGCTGTAGGTTTTCTGCTAGTGCTGAGCAGGGAACCATAACAAACCAGAAGATTTTTTAATTATAGCAATTAAGAGTGAAAAACCCAGACCAAAATTAACACTGGGCTCTCCTGTTAATACAGCAGATACTTTCCTGCAGCAGTGTTGCTTAGGTGAACGTCTTAAACACAAAATTTTAAGAAATTAGAATGAGTATATATTGTGCATGCTCCCCTGTGCACAGCATTGCCACAGTGATTAAACTTCTAACTATACCTGAGGACCACTAAAAATCAGACAGCAGAGAAGGGTTTCCACCTTTCTACCGAACTTTTTATAAGATATAGTGCTTGTCCCATGTATTTGTAGACTACAAATAAAGGAATATTAGGAAACTTGAGAAAGCATCTGCTAGAATATGAAGCCAACTCCTCTGATTTCAGAAACATAAACCTTTCTAATCTACAAGCAGTGCTAACGCACCATTCTCCAAGCTCAGTCTGGGGATTCAAGCTATTGCATTCCAGACCACTGCACCCCCGTAATATTTGTATACAAACAGTGCTGTGACTGCAACTACTGCATATATATATAATGCTGAATTTAGGGATGGTGCATCTGAACACGAGCCAAAGGTCCACCTGGAAACGTTCCTTTAGTACCCTCCCCTATACATTCTTCAGCCTCTCTGGTAGAAGAGCTCTGAGCTACTGACACCAAAAGCAAGAGAAGAGAAAGCAGAAGGATTGGAAAAGTTACACAAGCAAGCAAAATTATCCAAACTGTACAATCTAAAAGAAAAAAGGCTTCCTTCTTCCTGCATTTCATTTACCTAAGTACAAATAGTGCAGCTCAAATGAGTCTACTTTCCTTACACATTGAACTATCAGGATACAGAGTGGCAGGCATAATTCCTGACAACCAGAAATGTGAATCAATTGTTTTTCATTTTTGGAGTCAATCTTGTTCTTTTGACAGCTAAACTCTGAAAACAACGTCTGAAGTTATTTTATTGTAGTTGGACTTTCTCTTCCTTGCAAGATTATGCAATTTTAAAGTACAATAATGAAATACCAACATTTTTCAGGCTTGAGTAACTTAAGCTACCTGGAGCTTTCTATTCATCTACAGTAAGATACCACAACATTCATAGGTCCTCCGAAAAGCCATTTGCTTAATAACCACTGAAATTGGTATTTTCTTAAAGATACTTCACTAAACAGCCTGGGACACAAGAAGTAGAATTGGTGGAGACTGCTAAAGGAGGTAACTTGTCACCATATCTGTGCTTTCCACTGCATGCTTTCTGAAGGAATTAAGCACCTGCCATACCAAAACTACACGCACCAGTTTGAATGACCCTGTGGTGGTTTAGGACTTGGCACTGTTTCAGTAGTGGGAGATGAGGCTGACAGCATGGCCCTTTGGGAACATCTTTTGTTTTTAGAGCACTCTTGTTTTGGAGCGCGTCGGGTGGAAGATGCAACCATGCAGCCACCAAGCGTGAGAAGGTTGAGGTGTCACACTGGTACAGCATTTCCCTTTAGCCCATGGCAAGATTGGCAGACTGAAACCCTGCAGTCCTTGGAGATCATCAGCAAAGAGAAAGTTGGCTCGTGAAGAGTTGTGGAGGGCCAAACGATGGAGCAGAGAGATGTGGAGAGGACCACAATGCAGCTAGTGATTGACCCTAAAAAGAGGCTGTGACTTTGAGGAGGTTTGGCACTGGGTCAATTCAGTACTGGGAGAGCCAATCCCAGTGGCAGATCCCCATGTGAGTCAGAGACATTCATGGAGGACTGTCTCCTGTGGGGGGCACACCATGTGGCCACAAGGAACTGTGAGGAGTGTTTCCTGTGAAGAAGAGCAAGCAGCCAGCACAGAGAGTTGAGACTGACTGCACACCCCATCCTGTGTTCCCCTGACACTGAGTAGGCAGGAGGTAGTAAAGCCAGGCCTGGGGAGACGGGAGAGGTGGGGGGAAGACGTATTTAAGATCTTGTTGATCCCCTTCTGTCCTACTCTAATTTAATTGGTGATTTGGTTGCGGTTTTGTTGTTTCAATTAATTGATTTTGTTTCCCCTAGTCAAGCTTGTCTTTTGCCTGTGACTAAGTGGTGGGTGAGTCCTCCCTTGTCTAGACCCTTAAGTAGTTTGTGGCATTTTCTCCTCCTGGAGAAACAGAGTGACTGCATGGTGTTTTGTCACCAGCCACATGTAAACCATGACAGCCCCAGAGCAACAAAAGAAAAAACCTTTTTTATTTCTGTTCACCTTTTTCATTCCTTCTTTTAGATACACTATTTTTTTGGTGAGAATAATCATTAAGTGCAGGTCTTAAGAATAATTAACAGGAGAGAAGAGATGAGAGCGGGACCTCAGCCAAAAGGAAGACTCTTAGGTCTGACTCCTCTATGCTTCCACGCACCTTCTGTCAGACAGTTCCAAATACTGATTTTTTTCTTTAAGGCATAATATCGAGGCAATAAAAGCCTCAGTGCTGTTTGGCTGCAAACACTGGACTGCCGAAGAACAGCCACAGAAATTATTATTCCCACACCCTGGGACTCATAACACTGCATCTGGAATTACTGCATCCCATTTTCAATTCCCCAGTACCAGATATATTGACAAAATGGAGTGAGCCAAGCAGACAGCCACTGAGATGGTGATGAGACACGGTACAAGAAGAGTTGAGATATCTGGATTTGTTCAGCTTGGAGAGGAAAAGGCTGAGGTGAGGACCTTATTGCTGCCTACAACTCCCTGCTGGGAGGGTGTCGAGCAGGTGGAGTCAGGGTCTTTTTAGAAGTGCTCAGAGATAAAACTAGCCACAGACGAGATCCACAGTGGGAAATTCTGACCTGAGATGGAGGCGGGGGGGGCGGAAATCACAACAAAGGTAATTAAACACTGGCCCAGAGAGGCAGCGGAAACTCCATCCTAAGAGATTTTGAAATGCCAACCGACCCAGGTCTTGAGCAACCAAATCCAACTTTTAACACTACCCCAACTTTGAGCAGGAGTTCAGATGACTTCCAAAAACACCAGGCAACCAAGATTCTTTTACGAACCCTTGATATAGATGGGAGATTTTCTTAGTCTCAAATGCCAAGTTCCCTCTAAGTCCTACTACCTGGAAAAGAAATCTAAAATGACAACTATTAGATTAATGACAAATACTCACCACCATATTGTAGGCATCAGGAACTTCAGTTTCAAACTGAAACTTTCCACCTTGGTAATAGCCCTCATCTAGAAAATTAAAAACAAGAAAAATAGTTAACTAAGAGAAAATAATGGGGTCTGTATAATACAAAATCTCTGCCATTACAAAGATTAAAGTAACAGCACTGGGTTATCGAATATTTAACCTAGTTATAACACTAGCTGTCACCTAGTCCAACACAGTCTTTCTCCATTCCCAAAACCTTTACAAAGCAGACATTTTAAGTCAGAAGAGTCAGTCCCACAGCAACTCTGGAAAATCCAGCTTCTCAGAGTACCAGGCAATACCAAGCTAGAAGAATCTTTGCTTGAACTTCTCGTGTCTGTATGAACAAAATCTTGCTGCCCATCAGCCATGCGACACACTGTACCACCTCACTGACCCCTGGAATGAGCAGGATACATACTTCATCAATTGTATGAATAACAGCATACAAGAGCATGCTTCAGAGTGTACTACAAGAGCTAACTTGCTCTTTTATCGTCATTAATTCAGGATCATATTATCAGTTAAGAAAATCTGCCTGCCTGTCAATACTGAAATATCAGAACAGCTATATTTTAAAATACGAAATCTGAACATATCTAGTTGCATTTAACCAGAGATAATATAACAGGATAACAGTCAGCCTGCAGCTCTTGAGATGGCTGTGCCTTCAAGCTGAAATGCTTGCAAGTGATCTGAAATGTGTCTGTCTGGCATTGCCATTATAGATTTCTTTCATTAAGGAAGGGAAACAGACAGGTACCCAGCCCACACTGGTGGTTTGGGACACATCAGGAATGCTCGGGCTCAATCTCCCTCAAGTACACTAGCTCTCGGTATCACACACTACAAACACAGCAAAGGCTTGAAGGTAACTCATCTCAATTATCATTGTATGACAACATATTTTTTAAACTAACATTGCAAATGGAATTTCTGTGAAGCAATACATAGTTTACAAAAAGATTAAGAAGAGTTTTCTTAACCACAAAAAAGTTCTAGCTCCTCTACTATAGGTCATCAAAATGTTCTTTCAGGATGGTGTCTTCTACACCTTCTGCCTTCCCAGTCCCTACTCAGACCTAGCACTACCTTCTATTTTCTCATACCAACCAATGAACCACATCCACGTGCTCAAGTTTCA